>NW_027675836.1:140000-162500 GCF_046562875.1 Panthera onca
ATGGCACGCCGGGGACAGAGGACCCCGAGGCTCGGCGCTCGAGGTCGACCAGCACGCCGGGAGCCGGGGACGCTGGGATCTACGGATCTGAGACCCGAGGTCGACCGGCACACCGCGGACCGGCGACCCGGCGACTCGGGGCTCGAGATCGACCGGCACGCCGGGACCGGGACACGATCACCTGAGCCCCGAGTCCCGACCCCTTAGCCCCGGGGCCGACCGGCACACCGGCGACCCGAACCCCGGTTGCCTGAGTGCCCGGGACTCGAGGAGACCCGAGTTCTACCAGCACGGCCAAGCCCCATGACCTGGGGATCCGTTGAGCTGGTCCCCGAGGTTGACCAGCACGCCGGGCTTCGCCGCGGCCGTCTACCCCAAAGTTTAGGAAACCAGTGGGATCGCTAGCGACTCTGGGCCCGGTGAGGTCGTCCACCCGAGTCCCCGGGTTCGATGACGAGCGTTGACCCGCTGCCCCCCCCCCCCCCCCCCCCCCCCCCCGGTGCGACCGCCCTGGCCCACGCCTGTCCTTTCTTCCCGTGATTTGTTGTTTTTTTTTTTTTTTTTTTCCTCCCACCTCCACTCCTGTCGCCGCTTCCCCTGATCGGATCGGCCCCGCCTTCGTTTGCATTACTATCCTTGACACCCGTTTCTTTCGTTGTAGCACTGGTGGGGGCTGCGTGACGGCGAGACGACGACCATCCACAAACGGTGTCTGGTGGCAGGAAGGAGGGTCTCGGTTAGGCGTCCATTCGATCCACAAAGCCCTCTTGGTGCGCCCTCCGTTCCATGTCCCCCTCCCCCCACCCCAGCCGGGAAACGCTACTGACCCAGGTGGCTGGGGACGAGGCTGTGCGCCGGCGAGGCAGGTGCTGCGTCCCGGCCGCTCTGCTGCGATCCGCCCGTAGTCGTCACACACGGACTCCCTCACTCCACCACCGTGGTGCCCGGACGCCCCCTGCCTGTTGGTCGCTTTTATACTACCCAAAGAGGTCGACGGGGTGGGCGGTGGGGCTTGAGGAAGCTGTCTGGGAGTACATGGATGGAAATAGGAACAGTTGTAGTTAGAAGGAATGGGAAGGGGTGGGGTGTGTGCGCGGGGGCGGGGGCGGGGGGGGGGGTGGGTGTGAGGGTGGGTGTCTTCACGCGCGCACGGGAGGGGCGGAGGGGCAGAGAATAGGATCTCAAGGTCATTTTGGAAATACCAACCTGTGTTATTCTCCAAGCACCTTCAACAGAAGTATTTGGTGTAAAAGACGACCACAGAGGGACAACTCAAAACACCACCCCTGCGGCTCAGGGGCCCCCAGACAGACAGGGAGGGTCAGGACCGGTAGGACAGCAGAAGTGCTCCCCCACCCCGACTTAGATTTGAGGCTCTGCCAGACTCAGGCGGTGCTAGTCGCCCACTCTCTTGCCGTCGAGAAGGAATTCCTGTTCTCCTGTGGGGTCATGTAGTTCGGGGAACTTCCCAAGCCGCTCAGCTCACAAGAACACCTACGCCCAGTGTCATGGACTCCCTCCCTCACACTCGCCATCCCCCTCTGAAGCCCAGAAGGGAAAGAAAAAGAAAACATCGACTGCCTGCCTGCCCGCCCGCCCGCATTTACTATTCTAGGTGTTTCCTCACCTATTAACACTGGAAACACAACTCGCATGCCAAAATTCCCATCCTTGTAAAAGCGAACAGTTCAGGGGCACCTGGGTGCCTCACTCGGTAAGGTGTCCCAGTCTCGCCTCAGGTCATGATCTCGGGGTTCTTGAATTTCAGCCCCCACATCTGGCTCTGTGCTGACACCTTGGAGCCTGCCTGGTGATCCATTCTCTCCCTCCCTACCCCCTCTCTCTCCCACTCACTCAACTGGAATGAATGCATACGTAATAAGTAAACAAATGTATAGGTGTGTGTACACTTCAGCGGGCTATCTTAGGCTACTACTCACAAAGCTATGGGACCATCACTGTTCATTCCAAACTATTTCCATCACCTCAAAGAGAAAGAAACCCCACGCCCCCCTCTTCCTCACCCCCCCCCCAAGTACCTTAGACACTGACTCTTGGTAGCCCTGCAATGTTGCCAAACATTGGTGCTCCCCAACCTCCCCCCCTCCCCCCCCCCCCCCCCCGTCAAAGAACTCCCCTAATTCAGGCACTTCCGGGTTGTTCCAACACCTGGAACGGGGGGGGGGGGGGGGGGGGAGGAGGGGAGACTGGTGTGTTGGGAGAGTGCGGGGGGGGGGGGGGGGCGGCACGGGACACAGAAGCACTCTGCCCCCCCCCCTTCCCTTTGCCTCTCTTCCATCTGGGGTTTCCTGAGGTGTATCCTTTGACGCCATCACTCATCTATGAGAAATGAGAAAAAGAGGACCGAACGTGGCTAGATCGTTTTCGATAGCCCGATACGCATACCCACACGCACGCCGAAAGAAACGAAAATTACAATCCGCTGGAAGGTCAAACAACGGCAGAGTGGTGCAATGAATGACGCTACACTCACACGATACAAGAGAATGCAGCTGTTACAGATTATGTTGGCAGAGAGGTTTTGGTAGCACGGGAATCCGCTTGTGGTGTTCCGATACTTCATGACAAGCGGTGGGAAACCTTCTACGTAGGGTGAGCTCTCTTGTATCCGAAGACACCAAATCATCATTTCAAAGGCTACGGGTGGTGAAATCGCTCTGGCTTGCAACTTCTTACCCCCTATGTTGTTCTCCATGATTGCATTTCAGCTTCCTCCCTTATCCGAGCCAACGACCCTGCCTGGTTTTTATGTATGTATTTCTGTTTTTAAAGAGATAAGTACGACATTGGATCCTAAACGGAGGCAGAGCTTTGGCTACTGGTCTCAGAAACGATGATTGTCTTTATTTGTATGGATCCGCCTAACTTTTGCCTCTCACGCCTTTCCTCTCGCTGCAGAACATCTTAAGATGAAGGGAGCCCGCTCAGGTGGGACCGCCGCTTGTGGAAAAAGTCATCGGGGCAAAATAGTGAAAGCAGCGTCGATAAAGAATAGGTTGCGGGTTAGACACATATTCCCGTTTGATCCCCACCCCCCATCGATCAATCACTTACTCCCCTTTGATACCATGTTTTGTTTATTCCTGTATTTGTGGATGGGTTTTCAAAGATTTTACTGTAAGCGCGCGCTACACCCAGCGTGGGACTCGAACTCGCAACCCACGAGATACAGTGGCACGATCCACCACCTGAGCCCACCAGGTACCCTGATGCCACGTTTTCTTTCTTTGCCTCCCTGCCGGCCTGCCTCTCTGCCTGCCTCCCGGCCGGCCTGCCTGCCTGCCTGCCTGCCTCCCTCCCTCCCTGCCGGCCTGCCTGCCTGCCTGCCTGCCTGCCTCCCTCCCTCCCTCCCTCCCTCCCTCCCTCCCTCCCTGCCTCCCTCCCGGCCGGCCTGCCTCCCTCCCGGCCGGCCTGCCTCCCTCCCGGCCTGCCTGCCTGCCTGCCTGCCTCCCTCCCTCCCTGCCGGCCTGCCTGCCTGCCTGCCTGCCTGCCTGCCTGCCTGCCTCCCTCCCTCCCTCCCTGCCTCCCGGCCGGCCTGCCTCCCTCCCGGCCGGCCTGCCTCCCTCCCGGCCGGCCTGCCTCCCTCCCGGCCTGCCTGCCTGCCTGCCTGCCTCCCTCCCTCCCTGCCGGCCTGCCTGCCTGCCTCCCTGCCTGCCTGCCTGCCTGCCTGCCTGCCTCCCTCCCTCCCTCCCTCCCTCCCTCCCTGCCTCCGGCCTGCCTGCCTCCCTCCCGGCCGGCCGGTCTGCCTGCCTCCCGGCCTGCCTCCCTCCCGGCCTGCCTGCCTGCCTCTCTGCCTGCCTCCCGGCTTGCCTGCCTCCCTCCCGGCCGGCCTGCCTCCCTGCCGGCCGGCCTGCCTCCCTCCCTCTCTGCCGGCCTGCCTGCCTCCCTCCCTGCCGGCCTGCCTCCCTCCCTCTCTGCCGGCCTGCCTGCCTGCCTCCCTGCCGGCCGCCCTGCCTGCCTGCCTCCCTGCCGGCCGCCCTGTCTGCCTGCCTCCCTGCCTCCTTGCCGGCCTGCCTGCCTCCCTGCCTCCTTGCCTGCCTGCCTCCCTCCCTCCCTGCCTGCCTGCCTGCCTGCCTGCCTGCCGGCCTCCCTCCCTGCTTGCCGGCCTGCCTGCCGGCCTGCCTGCCTGCCAGCCTGCCTCCCTCCCTGCTTGCCGGCCTGCCTGCCTGCCGGCCTGCCTGCCTGCCTGCCGGCCTGCCTCCCTCCCTCCCTCCCTCCCTCCCTCCCTGCCTGCCTGCCTGCCTGCCGGCCTCCCTCCCTGCTTGCCGGCCTCCCTGCCGGCCTGCCTGCCTGCCGGCCTGCCTCCCTCCCTGCTTGCCGGCCTGCCTGCCTGCCTGCCTGCCTGCCTGCCGGCCTGCCTGCCTGCCTGCCTGCCTGCCTGCCGGCCTGCCTCCCTCCCTCCCTCCCTCCCTGCCTGCCTGCCTGCCTGCCTGCCTGCCTGCCTGCCTGCCGGCCTCCCTCCCTGCCTGCCGGCCTGCCTCCCTCCCTGCTTGCCGGCCCGCCGGCCGGCCGGCCTGCCTGCCTGCCTGCCTGCCAGTCTGCTTGCCTCCCTGTCTCCCTGCCGTCCTGCCTCACCTCCCTCCCTGCCTCTACGTCCAACTGAAACATGAAGTCTGTGAGGTGGGAGCTGTAGCCATCCGGTTCTTCCTATATCCTGATCACAGACCATAGAACGATCTTTGCCATAGATTCGTGTTTTCAATAAATCATCTGTTCGATGGCTATCGATAAAGGAAATTGTCAACTTTTAACGGCTGTGGACCCTGCTCCTGGGCTCCCAGGGAAGCTAGGCTTTAACATTTACCAAGCTCCAAATGACCCTGCCAAACCCCAAAGCGTGTGCTCTGTTTCTGTCCTGAGCACACGTTGCATGTCCGCTTCATTTAAATAAACAACAACAACAACAACAAAAATGGATCAAAGGGGTGACTTGGCTGGCTGGCTCGCTCAGCTAGGTCAGGGGAGCGGGTGACTCTTCATTGCCAGGCTGTGAGTTTGGGCCTTATGTTGGGTGAGAAGAGGACATAAAAACAAAACCAATCCATCAGTCAGTCAGTCAGTCAGTCAGTTGAGAATTAAAAAGGAGCCTTCCAAACATACAGATGAGAAAATGGAAGAAAACCTCCCTGGATCCCCAAAGATTAAAGTCATACAGCTTTGCACATACTGAAAACAGAAAGTAAACCCTGTAAAAATTTTCTGCCGTGTCTTTCGTCATTATACCTCGTAACAACAACAACAACAACGACAACAACTCCTCCTTCTCCTCCTCCTCCTCTTCCTCCTTCATCCATTCTATTTAAGAATTCCCAACACTGACAACTCTTATAAAGACCATCCAAGCACGGGACACAGAACTGCATTAGACCACATTCTTATGGCTACCTGGCAGACATTAGAACTTCCGGCCTTCGTGGTGACACCCCGAGCTCACTGGTGAGCTCTGCTTCCGAGTATTCCCGTGAAGCACACCACAAGCTCAGTCCGTGTTCACGGGACCACACTTAACAGATCGGGAACAGAACAGAACACACACCATACGGTGTTCACAGCAGCTGACGGAAGGGCAGGGGAAATACAAGTACCTCACACATCCAACTAACGGGGTTCTCTGAGAACAAAACTCTCTTTACGTCTTCCAACGTCTTCCAACGGGTGTGGATGTCCTTTGGATGCAGAAAACATTCGCATGTCATTTGCTATCGTTGCTCTCGGCACGCTCTTGCACCGAGCTCAAGGGACTGAGAGATGCATCTCACCAGGTTAAAAAAATCTATCCATCGTGTGCCACCGCCACGGAGTCTCTGCACGCACTCTCTCCTTTTCTCACTCACACTAGCCTTTCGTACTTCGGCACCACTGTCGGTCGAACACGAGGATCAGAAAACACAAGGTTTCAGAACTTCTAACAGCCTTCTGGTTACATAGCACACCCTTGCATTCATAGCATTGATACGACTCCGCGAAATAAAGAGTAGCGGATACAAACGGGACACCCACCGTCAAAGTCACAGCCTGTATGGTGTGAAGACGAATTCAAGAGTGAGAAAGCACGTAGACGGAAATATTCCTTCCTATGGCAGAATATTTACAGCACTGCTTTCAATGAAGTGCTTCTCCCGTAAACATTTGAAATGAGATGAACGGCACAGATTCAATGAAGGCTTCATACTGTACTTGTGCATAGGAAGGGAGACAAGTGTCACAAACTAAAAACGAAAGCAAAAAGACCAAACACTGTGACACCATGATCTCCAAAAAGGAGGTTTTCCCGGGGGTGGGGAAATAATGTGGTGGGGTTCCAATTAAAACAAGGAAAAAAGAATGTACTTCTAATGAATGGTTTCCATAGTGAACACGCACAAAGAATTCACTTGACGAGTCCAGGGATACAATATTACAGGAGAAATCCTTTGATGTCCATTGTAGCCTGTGTGTGTGTGTGTGTGTGTGTGTGTGTGTGTGTGTGTGAGAGAGAGAGAGAGAGAGAGAGAGAGAACGAGAGAGAGAGAGAGAGAGAGAGAGAGAACGAGAACCAATCAGGCAAACAGCAGTTTGCTTTCAAACACCTGATATTTCAACACTTCATGTAACAAAACTTCTAAAATTCATTTAGCTTTGCCTCTCTTTCTAAAGAAAAATGTCAAAAATAGTGGTGAATATACCCCACGCTGAACGTACTGATTCTGAAAACTCTCAGTATGGATGGGTTTTATAATACACTTAACCATGGGTGGGGTGCATGGGTGGCTTCGTCAGTTAAGTGTGTGACTGCGGCTCAGGTCATGATCTTACGGTTTGTGGGTTCGAGCCCTGCACCGGGCTCTGTGCGGACAGCCTGGAGCCTGCTTCGGATTCTGTCTCCCTCTCTCTCTGCTCCTTCCCCTTCCCGCTCTGTCTCTCTCGGTATCTCAAAAATAAATAAATGTTTAAAAAAAAAAAAGAAAGAAAGAAAGAAAATGAAAGAGAGAGAGAGAGAGAGAGAGAGAGAAGAGAAGAGAAGAAAAAAAGAAATACACTTACCATGTGTTTAGAAAAATTTGAATTCCTACCAGTCTATACCTACCCCGCTGTATAAATTCCCCAGCTGGAAGATTTAGAATCCGTGCTTGAGCCAAAGCCTGCAGGAAAACCGCTGCCTGACTCTGCATTTGATGGGGGTCCCCAACCGATGGCCGCACCTGATTTAGAACCACTATCGGAGTTCTTTCCAGAACCAGGGACCTGAGGAGGTTCCTCAACACATGACACATAGAAGTACCCTACGACCCAGCACTTTCACGACTAGGTACTTAGCCAAAGGATACAGGTCTGCTGTTTCCAAGGGGCACACGCACCCCAGTGTGCATAGCAGCACTATCGGCGGTAGGCAAAGTATGGAAAGGGGCCAAATGTCCATCGATGGATGAATGGATACAGAAGAGGTGGTATCCATCTACAACGGAGCAGTGCTCGGCCACCAGAGGGAATGAAGTCTTGCCATTTGCAAGTACCTGGATGGAACTGGAGGGTGTCATGCAAAGTGACATTCGTCCCTCAGAGAAACACATGTATCACAGGACCTCACCCGTGTGAGGACCTTCACTTCCCAAACAGAGGAACTCTGGGAAGGGAACCCGGGAAGGGAAGGGAAGAAGGGAAGAAGGGAAGGGAAGGAAAAATAACATACAAACAGGGAGGGGGACAAAAACGTAAGAGGCTCTTCCCTAAGGGGAACAAACAGAGGGCTCCTGGAGGGGGTTGTGCCAGGGCGGGGGCTGAAAGGGCGAGGGGTATGAAGGACTCTCCTCCTCAAACCACTGTTGCCCTATAGGCTAAGTACCTTGGGGGTACATTGAGAAAAATAAATTCAATAATAATATCAGAGAGGGCGAGGGTGAGGGCGAGGGCTACCTGATCATCTGCAAATGTAACAAAGGGAAAGTCCGGGAACCGTTTGGGAATGAAGCTGTCTACCGCTTCTCAGTCCTGGCAAAAGAACTGCTGCAGCTTATAGGCAGTCACGTCCCTCTGTAAGGCACCCGACAAACGCCTTCCTGCTTCTCAAAAGCTCATCTGGGCTTGGATGAGATTCAGGAAGTTTGCAGTCACACCATCGTTCCTTGATCGCATGACTTTCACCTGGGTTTCCTATTACGTAAAAGGAACACAGCCAAAACCCTTTGAAGGACTAGTGTGAATATCTTTCCTGTCCTGAACCAGAAGAACCTCTCCAAAGCTCCCAAAATACTCTTTCAGATCCTGTTCGGTTGTTTTCCACGGGAGACCCAACACTCTTAAATCTGACGTACCCTGGATGGCTCTCTTCACTTTCACTGCTGAAGAAGCAGGCACCTGTCTCGTCCCTTTTTCTGTGGCTATCTTTGGGATAAGTTGACGACTATCCGCTACCGGATTTCCCCAGCCAGCATCAGGGATGTGCAGAATGTCTTTGACCAGCCGGACACCTCTCATACGCTGAGACGCTGGATTCCGGTAGTGCAGTCCACGTGCTGCCGACAAACTGGGCTGTCACTGTGGACAGCAGCACTGTCCCGTCGTCTTCCGATGGCATTTCGATGGGCTCGTCATTCTCATCTTTGGTCACCCGAGTACATTCAGACACCTGCTCTTATTTCTCCGCTAGGCCGCTGCTAGGAAGCCTGACAGGGAACCCGAAGCGGCGAGGGATCCAGGAGCAGCCCAGCTACCGCTTCGCTCCCACGAAATGGCCGCCTTGTAACTCTTTACGGAAGAGGAAAAAACACCACCGTGACCGCCACCATTTAATAACCTTGCTCTAAGTGTGGAGAAAGCAACCACCCATCCCCAAAAGGAAACTTCGGCAGGCTACACGTATAGGACATATGGAGCCTATACTTGCAAGTGCTTACTTACATGGGAACATGGAAAGGTCACCTGAGTCCCTGATGGCCCAGATGGGGTTCTTTGGAGGTGTCTGAATGAGTTTTCTTGTGTGCTCCCTTAGAGAAAGCTGGCCGTGAGACGATGCAGCCAGAAACTAGGAAGCCCTTTGGTTCCATCAGCGAAGCCCCGGCTTTTGGGGAGGAAGGGACGCTCACGGAGATATCCCGGGCCACATTTGGTTTGTGGGTTGCCGCAGCTTTTGGCTTCTTTGCACCAAATTGGCTGTGTTCTCATTGGAAATGGAAAACACCTGCACGATGGGATCCATCCACGGTAATGCTCTCGTGCGATTGGATTTGTTTTTATAAAAGGGGGAGATTTGACCATTGGGTCTTTCGCGTCCTCTCCACAAATAGGAGTGAAACAGAGGCTGATGTTGGTTTGCATCTTGTTTGTGGATCTATGGCCACATAGATGTTATCCATGTGAGATGTTTTCTCTACCTCTGGATGCTATTGCTCACACCAATTTGTAACCGAGCTCCGTTACTGTGTTTCAAGGCAAGCTCTTGTGAACATTGGGCATTCTAACACTCAGGAGGATCAGAACAAACCCAAATGTGTTTCACATTCACGTGAACGGGGCATGGGTGTGGGGTGTGTGTGTGTGAAATTCTCTACATTCAGAGTTTGATGTTACTCCATAAGAAAGTTGCCTCACGGGAAGGGACACAATTGATGGCCCAGAGAGAGGAGAGAGAAAAATTGAACACACCTGCCCTCCCCGCTACACCCACACCCACACACCCTTTCCCAATAGTCAGAAGAATGAGGAAGAGGAGGAAGGCAGACAGATGCCAGTGATCCTAAACCCGCCCCTCCTCCTCCCCGAGCACAAGCGCCAAGATGGGTGCCCACCCCACGGCCTGCTCCTCCTTCACCTCTTCCACAGGGGGCTGAAAAGCAACCAGAGACAAAGCCACTTTTGCAGGAGGCAAAGACAGGAGACAGAGATGGAAGAAGAAGTAGGAGGTGGACGCGGACGCGGAGTTGGAGGCGCAAAAGAAAAAGATGAAAGAAACACAAAAAGGTGAGTCCAAAACTTTAAATCTGCCTGGGGCCTGGCCGGCGGCTCCCTGGCCGCCTCCCCCTCCCCCTGTTTCTGCATCAGTTGGTGTGGCTCCAGTGATCTCCTAGGCCATCCCCGGTGGTGGGGCCTCCCGTGTGAGCCTGATGGTGGGGAAACAGATCGTTTGACTTTTTAGTGGACACGGGTGTGACGTCTTGGGTACTAAGGGCCATGGAAGGGTGATTGCTTACTTAAAATGGACATATTTTCGGAGCCGTCGATATCAAATACAATGCAGATAGTTAGGTTTTATTCTTTGTGGTGGTGGTTGTAAAATGGCTTGAATTTGGTGCTCTCTGCATGACAAGCCTTTGGGGTGGGCAGCTCCGGTCATGGCCTTGCTTCCGTCCCAATACTGACCCTGTAATTGTGGTCCTCAAAATATACATCTCTGTGACCTTTACAAACAACATAACACGTTTTCTCCCTCGTTTTACAACAGGTATCAAAAACAAAATCAAAAAAACTTTACAAACACTTACGCCCTTCCTTGTTCCACTCAGACACGCACTCTAGGGTTCAGGCCCGAGGCAGGGGCCTAATCAGCTTTCATGTGACTTCAGTTTATGACTTCACTGGTACCCGTTGCAGTTTGTCAGCAAAAAGTACTTCAAACGATGGTCGATTTTGTCTCTCGCATACAGTGTTCGTGGGTGAATGTTGACAGGAGATAGGTTAAATACACAAAAATGTTTACTCGTAAACCTTTAAATTTTTTCCTTGTACCATTTATTTTTGAGAGAGAGAGAGAGAGAATGAGAGAATGAGAGAATGAGAGAATGAGAATGAATGTCAGCGAGGGAGGGGCAGAGACAGAGGGAGACACAGAATCCGAAGCAGGCTCCAGGCTCTGAGAGGTCAGCACAGAGCCCCACGCGGAGCTCGAACTCACGGAGCTGTGAGATTGTGACCTGAGCCGAAGTCGGACGCTTAACCGACTGAGCCGCCCAGGAGTCCCTATTTGTAAACTTTTAAAATGGCTTCCCAAATCTTTCGTGACCTGTAACTTCAAAGCTTTGCTAAGTGGTAAATTAGGTTCAGTTCTTCAGACATCTGAGTCTTTTCCACAGAAGATAAAATACTAAATTGTGAATTACTAAACCTACGGCGTTTTCTTTTCTTTGTTTGTTTTTTTGTTTTTTGTTTTGCTGTGTGTGTGTGTGTGTGTGTGTGTGTGTGTGTGTGTGTGTGTGTGTTTGGTCTTTGGCTTTATTCAGAAAAACAGTAAAGATACTTGGGTCTGTTAGTAAACATGTTTCATCGTTTGTTGTTTTTTTTTTTCCTTGAAGATTTGTTTTCCAGCCTATTTCTTTATTTTTAGGAGAGAGAGAGAAAGAGAGAGAGAGAGAGAGAGAGAGAGAGAGAGAGAAAGACACACACACACACACACACACACAGAAGGAGTCGGTGGGAGGGGCAGAGGATCCGAAGCGGGCTCTGTGCTGACAGCACAGACAGCCCAATGCATGGCTCAAACTCACGAACCGAACCGTGGGATCATGACCTGAGCCGAAGTTGGATGCTTAACTGACAAAGCCACCCAGGCGCCCGTTTCATGACTTGCTAAAAATTGTACAGTAAAAGAAAAAAGAAACAAAACCAAACACCACAACGTGTTTCTGAAAATGATGAGATACATTCGTACATTTGACAGTGTAAAGAATTCTGGTGTGTGGGGGGCCTGGGTGGCTCAGTCGGTTAAGCGTCTGATTTCACTTACGGTCATGGTTCATGGATTTGAGCCCTGAGCTGGGTTCTGCACTGACAGTGCAGAGCTCCCCCTCTCCCCCTCTCCCCCTCTCCCCCTCTCCCCCTCTCCCCCTCTCCCCCTCTCCCCCTCTCCCCCTCTCCCCCTCTCCCTTTCCTCCCAGCTCTCAAAATAAAGGAATTAACTTAAGAGGAAAAAAAGAACTCCATAAAAAAAAAAATAAATAAAAAGAAGGCAGGCAGGCGGAAAAGAAGAGAGAAAATACACAAAATACTATATGGTCAATCGCTATTCTTGCTGTGCTTATGTCAATACTGAAGCCATGTCTGTTAACACTGGACTTATTTTACAAACAAATTAGTTTTCATTGGGCTATCTTTGACAGGAATGGAGGGGTCTCGATAGAAAAAGATTGTATTTCAATAGCTCTTTTGTGGATGTTAACTTCTAGTTCTGGTTAATTAATTTTCTTTGACTGTTTGTTGTTTGCCTTTAAAACTGGGCTGGATCCTGAATCCTGGTTTCCTCGAATATCTGACTATGACTCTTCAAACTCAGGCTTCCAATCCTCTCCCATCCTCTTATCTTACCATCCTGAAGAACTCAAATGGCCCTTTTCCCTGAAGCCCTGCAAAGGAAAGCTGGACAACTGGAGATAAACTTCAGAGAAATTGCCACAGTTGTAGACAATCTGTGTGCCTGTTGCTCTATGGGCCATTCAGAACGAGACATTTGCTGCTGTTGTGTTTTTGTTGTTTTTAAAGTAGGCTTCACCACGCCCAGTGTGGAGCCCAACTGGGGCCTTGAGCTCACGACCCTGGGATTGAGACCTGAGTGGAGATCCAGACTTGAATACTGAACCTGAACCCACTGAGCCACTCAGAATCCCCCAAAATGAGACATTTGAACTACATGCCAGAAAAATCGGTCAGATTGCCCCCTGCCTGCTCCCACTCCAGCTGAGGATGCTTCGAGCCTGGCATCTAGACACCTTCTCACTGACCGCACTTGGGACTTAGACACTGGGTTTATAAGTTGTTCTACCCATTAACCCGTGGTGTTCTTTTCTTTCTGTAGAAGTACCTCTTATTAGTTACCTGATTGCTTGCTGAACGAGGAGGCAGAGTCAAAGCTAGTTCACAAACACTTGCTGCAACTGTATCAGCTCCTCTTTAGAAATAAGAACCCATATTTTATTTGTATTTTTATAAGTTTCTTAATATTTATTTTTGAGAGGGGGTGGGGGGGAGGGAGACCCATAATCTGTAGCTGGCTCCAGGCTCTGAGCTGTCTGCACAGAGTCGGATGCGGGGCTCGAAATCACGAACGGCGAGATCCTGACCGGAGCCAGAGTCCAATGCTTAACCCACGGAGCCACCCAGGTGCCCCAGCAACAAAAGCCCACATAAACAGGGGCACCTGGATGGCTCAGTCGGTAGAGCGTGTAGCTCTCGATCTTGGGGTTGTAAGTTCGAGCCCAACGTTGGGTGTAAAGGTTACCTAATAAGATTTAAAAAAAAAAACATAAAAATAAAATCAGACAGCAATTCACTTGGGTACAGTAAGAGGCCCTTGACCACCACAACCTTCCCCCCCGCGCCCTCCCCCCACAAGGTGGTTATAACATTGGGTTTGACTATACTGTTACTATTCCTTAGAATACACTTGGGGAGAAATCTCAGGATATGATGCAGTACCAAACTATGCAGAAAAATACCCAAGATCTCAGATAGGAACTATCTCTGATTCCCCCCACCCCCCCCCCCACCCCCAATTAGCACAAGGGAGCAAAAGTTGTGACCTGCACCCTGTCAAATCCTTCCCTTCCAAAGCCCCTGCCACACCCTAATTCGGCTTGAAATAGTTTCAGAAGGTGGACCTCCATCCCTGTTCCATAGAAGTGGAATGAGGGATCGACAATGGAAACTTATAAAGGGGAAGAAAACTTAACACCTCTGACTCCATGTTCCTTCGATTCCCTTCACAACTTCTGTGTAGCCCTGCACCTAGGCCTGTGACAGGTGAGATTTACAGAAACTGTTCTCACCGGGGGAGATAAACGGATAGCCCTAGCCCGAGCCATCACCCATCATCGTCCCTGTTCCTTACCATTGGGAAATGATCCAAACTCCAGAGGCTGGGGGTGAGTGTGGGGGGCGGGGAGTGGGGAGTGGGCAATTGAAACTGTGCCACGGAGGGTTAAGGAGGCTGACGCTCGCTCTCTCTCGCAGAGAACCTAAATCTTGTTCTTCAGGGAACTATTTGCCCCTAATCAGCTATTGTGTCTTTTCAGGTCCCACAAACAAACTCTAGCTGTCTCTGAAGAAGCCTGGACTCAAGGTCCACCGATATGCTTGCAGCCTATAAGCCAGCACAGCCCTGAGAGAAAGAGCCTAAGTCCCCATCCAGGTTATACCAGCTCTCGGGGCATACCCACAGCCCCTTCTCCGTGTCCTAAGGTAACCTCCTGACATCAGGGACTAAATTTTGCCTCCTTCTCATGTTAAGTCTCCGCCCCTAAGCAAACCTGGGAATATGCATGACAGGTATGTTTCCTCAATGTGGGTGCTCCATCTTTCCTCATCAATAATCACAGATGTGCCTTCCCTTTTATCAACAGGTATGTAAAGGATTCTTGGGATTTCATTCTTTTGTCAATTGAAGTGTATTCCAATGTTGCACTGGCTCCTTCAAATTGTCCTTGTTGAAAGTGTGTTGCTGTCCCTGTCTCTCTGTTAAAAATGCTTTGCCAAATACAAAGGCAGACCATCTGAGCCAAGCACATGAACTATGTCTGCTGGTCAATGGAACTTACAGAGAACATACGTCACTTTTGAGTTTCCCACCATTTATGTTACAATAAGTTCACCCCAACGAGGAACCCTAGGTGGTTCAAAGACATATATGTGTGTTTACAGACACACACACACACACACACACACACACACACACACACTCTCTCTCTCTCTCTCTCTCTCTCTCTCTCTCTCTCTCTCTCTCATACCTAGCAAGGAGGGACACACCCAGGGCAGACAAGACAGTCACCTGGCACTGAGGGACATAAAAACATCAGGTTGATCGTCCGTGATTTCTGAGGAAAGATTATCGATCAAGACGGGGAAATGATAAAGGAAATTCTAAACTTTTTATGTTGGTGCTCTCCCAGGGAAGCTATACATTTAATATTTACCGAGGTCAAAGGGACTCCAGAAAACCTCAAAGCATGAGCTCTTTTTCTGTCCTGAGCACAGATTGTATGTCTGGTTTGTTAAAAAAAAAAAAAAAAATTTTTTTTTCTTAAACGTAACTAACTAAAAAAGGGGGCTTCCAAAGGCGGCTTATAAAGATAAGGGAAACAAAAGAAAACAATACAAAAACCTTCCTGGTCGCCATAAGATTGAAGTCATACAGCCTTGCACATACTAAAAACAGAAGATAAAGTCTGTAACTTTCTGGAATGTGTTCTTTCTCCTCATGATGATTCCTAACATCTGCGGCCAACCCCCCCCCCCCCCCCCGCCCCCGTGCCCTGTTTTTCCTTTTTTTTTTTTTTTTTTGGTAAGCTGTATGTATGCCCAATGTGAGGCCTTCCCCAGATGACTGACTGCTTTGTGAAGATTGCGTATCCCCGTCAGCCCTCCTAACTTGGGCTCCAATGAAACTCTTTTCCTTCCTCTTTAAAATTGTTTTTAAAAAGGCTCGTTCATTTTGCATCGACATAGGGTAAATGCTATAAAAGGTAAGCAAGACATAGTGAGGGGACAAACTGGGAAAGGTGGACAGCGTTTAAAAGATGCTTTTAAATGCTACACTTCTTCCTGCCTTTCCTTCACAGGTAGGAGGACAGCACCTACACCTACTGTCGTTGGCAATGGTCATCGGCCTGGAGAGGAAGAAACCATTCCATAGTTTTCCACACGGCGGATGAGAAGGCCCTCTCGGACCAAATCCAGGAATTCCCTTACTGTGAGCCAAGGACCGGTGTTTTGTCGTTTTCCTTTCAGTTGTGGTTAGAAGTAGACATCACCTACAATTGAGATTTTTCACCATATATAAGCGTAGAGTTCAGTGGTATTAGGTGCAACATTCACATCCTCCTCGTTGCGTTCTCTCTTTCCATTCCATTTGTTGTAGTGTTTTAAGATTTATGTTTTTGATGTTTATTTATTGGTTTATGGGGGAGGTATGGGGGGGTAGGGAGGGAACCCCAAGCAGTCTCTGCACTGTCCGTGTGAGAACCCAATGCAGGGCTTGGTCTCACGAACCCTGAGATATGACATGAGTCAAAATCTAGCAAGCGTGGGATGCTTCACCCACTGAGCCACCCAGGCACCCCACCGATTCCATTTGTTTTAAAGACATAAACGTTGCAAACTTTTTTTTTTTTTTCAACTTTTATTTATTTTTGAGATAGAGAAAGAGCATGAATGGGGGAGGGTCAGAGAGAGGGAGACACAGATTCTGAAGCAGGCTCCAGGCTCTGAGCTGTCAGCACAGAGCTCGACATGGGGCTTGAACTCACGGACCGTGAGATCATGACCTGAGCCCAAGTCGGACACTTATCCGACCGAGCCACCCAGGCGCCCCACAACCTTTTTTTTTTTTTTTAAGTTTGTTCATCCATTCCTTCATTCCTTCATTCATTTTTCACATTCTCTTCACTCGATGTGGGACTTGAAGTCACAACCCTGACAGAGATCAAGAGTCCAAGAGTCGCATGCTCTTCTGAGTGAGCCAGCCAGGAGCCCCTTCCATTCCATGTTTTGAAACAACCCCAGGATCCTGACTCAGACTCCCAATTTGACTGATGAGAGCCCCGCCCACGCCCTCTAGGCCATCTGTGGGGCTGTTTCATGTGTGTCCATCTTTCTTCCTCCTTTTAGTGGCACGTCAAAGGTTGCATGTGAAACAGCCAGTGCCTGTGGAATGAAACTGTACTCAGTTTCCCTTTGGAAGCAGGTGGGAGAGGGAGGAGAGGTCAATGGCTAATCAATAGAGTGTTAGTGTTGCTTTACAGGAGTGTGCCCGCTGGGACCATCGCCCGGGGTCACAATTGTCCCCTGTCAGGCCTCCCCCACCCTCTATCCCTTATTGCCCCATGCCTGTGTTTGGCCTCTGAACCCTAAGACACCACCATCACGTGTTTCATGCCACCCTCTGACTCTGACTCGGCAGGCCACGCCACGCCACACCATGCCGCTCGCTCGCTCGCTCGCTCGCTCGCTCGCCAACTCCCTACCCTTCCACGTACCTGCACCCCCACCCCTGGAAGGCATTATAGTAAGATATCATCCTCCACATCCATGATTCTCAAATGGTTTATTGAGGTTTCCTGGGTTAGGAAAAGGAGGGGACACTCTTTGCTCCAGAGAAGGCAAGTTCTTCAGACATCATCTTCTCCCCTCCCCCCTTTCTCTCCCCCACCCCTTCTTTCTTTCCCTCCCCCCCTTCCCTCCCCCCCCCCCCCTTCCCTCCCTTTCCTCCCTTTCCTCCCTTTCCTCCCTTTCCTCCCTTTCCTCCCAGTAGTTCAGAAACTGCAGCCTAAGGGTTGGGGGAGTTGAAGAAAGCCATTCAATGCAGAGAAGCCCCAGGCTCAGACTTTAACAGAAAGCTTTCTGCATTTGAACGAAGGGGTTGAATGAGGCCCATTGGAATGAATCGCCCTGAACCTCCCTTCCACTGCCACTCCCATCCCCGCCCCCCACCCCTCCCCCACCCTCACCCCCACTCCCACCCCCACGAGTCCTCCAGTGGTTTGGGGAACTGAAGGCTGCGGGTGGGCAGGGGGTGGGGGCGCATGCATCCTAAGCGGCAAAGTAGGCCCCTGGTCCACAGGAAAAATACAAACTCTATGTACCGAAATCTGTTGCGTCTGTATACGCCGATAATGACACCGCAGAAAGACAAATTAGAAAAGAAAAGAAAAAACAAACCCCAAACAACCCAATCCCGCTTACAATTGTACCAAACATGATAATAAAGAACACGAAAAGAAATAAAGGAACAAAGACACATCCGGCCACGAGCGAGCGGGTCTCCCTGTACGTCAGCTACTTTAGAGAGTCCCTCTCCTAGAGGCCCCTTCAGCTCAATAGCGGGCTGCACAGGTGTCCCTGTCTCTAGCCCGATTCATCTTGGTGCGAGCACCCTAAGTGGCCAAGGAGGCCCCCGGTCCACGGGAAAAATCATGCCTGGGTACAGCGGAGTTGTGTATCCCGGGCAAAGCGGTCAAGGGGTTGGCGAGATGTGTGTGGAGGGGAGGAGGTATCTGTTCCGGGGCCGCCCTCCCGGGGCACCGCTCTGGCTAAGAAGAGGGCAGTGGGGCGCGGCCTGGACCCGGACGACAGTTGCTGCCTGCTGCTGGGCTGAGGGCTGAGGGCTGAGGGTAGTGGGGCAATGCCCACGCTGGCTCCTGCGACGCAGTTCGTCCTGGGCACCTTCTGTGGTTTCTGTCGAGGTGCCGGTTGCCGTGATGACCGAGGCTAAACTCCCCTCTCCGCCTGGTTGTTCAGACGCCCGATCCTCCCGTGTTCTCGGTACGTGGACTGACCCGCACCCTCCCATCCCACCAGACCCCTTGTGCCAATATTTCCTGTTTCAGAGTTCTTTCACCTTGTCCGGAAAGTAAACAAACCACACTCACAGATATCGACCCCTCGAAAGAACAAAGAGACGTCCAGGCACGAGCGAGCGGGTCGCCCTGTGCCTCGGTGTACTTTAGAGACTCGGTCTCTTACAGACACCTGAAGCTCAACGATGGGCTGCGGCGTCCCTCCCTCTCTCTGGCCCAGTTCCATCCCGGGACGAGTCCCACGGTCTCTTTGCGCGACGACACCACCGCTCGCTCACGTGAGCCGGAGGCAACGTGCTAATGGACCGGAGGGTGGCACTGTAGATTCAAAGTGACCTACGCACCAAAGCGTCCGTCAACGTGGTGTCCGGAAACCTTGGACGTTGCCGTGCCCTGGATGAAATCGTCGCTCTGGAGACTCGGGCACGTGTCGCCCGTCTTCTCTACGTTCTTCCTACCTTTAGTCTCCCTGTGTGTGTTTGCCCGACATCTTGCCTGATGGTTCACGGAGGAATGAGACACCCATCCGGCAAGAGCTGATGCTCCGCTCACCACGGCACGTGACTGACGGAAAAGAATACGCACGGGCCCGCACTCATCTTACCCTTCGTTCTCCACCGTGTCAGAAAAACATGTGGCCTGCCTTCCTCCTGTCCAAAGCCAAACTGGAAAGGAAGACTTAGATGTAAAGGAAACATTAGAGAAGCTTTCAAAAAGCAGCAGCAAGCAAGCAAGCAAGCAAGCAAAGTAAACCACCCACCCCTACCCTCCTGCCCAGCAGGTGCAAGAAGCATGCACGGAGCACTCTCCTCCTTTTCTCCCTGGAAGTGCCCCCCCCCCCGCCCCCCCCCCCCCCCCCCCCCGTCTTTCCTATGCCACCAGGGGAGTGACATTCTTATCCTCAAGGACAGGGGGAGAAGTGGAGAGAATTCTAGAGGAGAACAGATCTTGGTTGGTTGGTTGGTTTTAAAATCCTCATCATCCTTTAGCCTCCCCACGTAGTTCAGTTAGTCGTCCACCGTCGCTTCTCCTTGTTCAACCCAATATACAAGCGTTTAGGTTTGGCCACTTCTCAGGGTCTTGGTTTCCTCAGGAGGGGCTCTACCTGTCACGTGAAACTTGTAGGAAATCAATTTGTTGGCTCCTTGTACGGTTAACCTGTCTCATGTCAGTGTCACCCTCAGGGTCACCTGCAAACCCTAAGAGGGTGGAGGCATAGGGTGTGTCTCGGTGACACCTTCCTTTTCCCTGCGGGGGCCCACCCCCCCCCTTTGGACTGTAGGGTCCTCTGGGAACCGGGACATTTTTTAGTGAGTGGCTATTAACTCTTTCCGTTCTCCATCCCCCCCCCCCCCCCCCCCCCCCGGCGCTACCGCCGCCCGTAGTGGTGTTTATTGAGGACAGTAATGGTGAAAGCCATATTCTTGTCGCTTGCCACGCGGTGCACTTGCACCCATGTTCCCCGTACCTGTTTGTGGTCTTTGGACTTCGTCGTGGCCCCGTGCGGCGAAGGACTTTGCTTAAGCTTTATCCGTGGTCGTTCGTTTATCCATCACCCTCTTTCTGTCCCCCCCCCCCCCCGCAGCTTGGTTTGTTATGTTTCCGAGAGAGACGCTCCCCCGCTTGACCCAATAGAATAAAAACGGCTCGTCCGTCCGTTGTTGTTCTGGGAGTACTCTCTCGCGTGGTTTCGGTTTTACCGTCCGTCTCTCCCTCCCTCCCTCCCTTCCTGCCCGCCGAAATGTGTCTAAGTCCTCCCGGGAGCGCGGGCGCCGCCTGGGCCGCTCTGGGCCGCCCGTGCCCGGCCCGCCCGGTGTGTGCGGGGAATTTTCCGCGCACGTCCGCCTCGGCCGGCCGGGGAGTCGAGTGGCCGGTCTGCCCCCCCCCCCCTCCCCCGCCTTTTCAGCGGCAGCCGCCCCGATGCATTTTTCGAGTGTCCCTTGGGCTGCCGGGGTCGCGCCGTGCCGGCCGGCCGGGAGCTCCCGAGGCGGACGCCCTCCGCCGGCCTGGGACCGAGAGGCGGCATCCGGAGTGGGCCGGGACGAGATCGGGCGGCCGGGCCGCCGGCTGTGCGCCCTCTCGGCCCCGAGATCGCGAGCTGTCCCCGCTGACGTTTCGGTCGGTTGTCGGGCGCCACCTGGCGGCCGCTTTTATATAGCGTTTCCCCTCCGGAGCGTCGGCGACGTCGGCAAGGGATGCGATTCGGCCGCGGTGCCCGGGGCGGAGTTCCAGAAGGCCGGCGACGTTGGCGTGATCGTCCCGCTGTCGTCGGGACGCCGGCGGCTGGTGCACTTGCCGGAGATTGAACCTCCGGGTATATGGGGGAGTAGCGGCGGCGCTCCCTGGGAGCGAGCCGGGGTGGGGGGCTGCCCGGACGGGTCGACCAGCACCCGCCGGTGCTTTCCTCCCCTCCCACCCCCCCCCCCCCCGACCGCGGGGACCGTCCGGGGCCGCCACCCGGAGACTGTGGCCCCGTGGGTCGCTCGTCGGTCCTTCCCTGCCAGGCGTCTTTTGTCTTCCCTCCCGCTTCGCGGTCGGGCCGGGCTGGGCCGGGCCGGGCCGGGCCGGTGAGGACCGTCCTGAGCCTTGAGGGGAAGCCCGCGGAGGGCGCGATGGGCCCGGGCGTGGGCACGCGTGGTGCTCCCGGTCGTTGGACCCGATTTTCTCCCCAGATTTTCCGAGGCCCGCTGCGGAGTTGGGGACCGGGCCGCGAGGGGAAGCACGTATAGGGCGCCAACGCCGGCGCGCCCGCGATCCCCGTTGAGGTCCGGTCGTCGGGGGCGCCTCCGCGCAATTCAGACCCCCCCCCCAAAACAGTCCCAGCCGGGGGTCGGGGACTGGCATGGGGCCGGTCTTGCGAGGTCCGGGGAGGCTTCCGCAGGCGACAGCGCGGAGTGTTTTATTTTTCTAAGTCCCGACCCGGAGACGACCCGTGGACGGGCGAACGTGTAACGGGGCAGGGCCTACCCGGCCATCCCCCCCCCCCCCCATCCCGCGATTCCCCGGTCGGTCGGTCGGTCGGTCCCGGGGTCGACCAGATGGCCCCCGGGGACTTCCGGGGGGGGGGGTGGGGTTGCTTGGCGGTGATGGGAAGATGCTTGGGGCCCGTGGCCGGGCCAGGGTCCCAGAAGGTCCCAGTGACCTGTGGCTCGGCCCCGCCTGCCAACGCGGTTATTTTTGTCTCCTGAAAGAGGTACTTTTTGCTGCCAGGTAGGTGCTGACACGTTCTGGTGTGGCGGTTGTCATCCTGTAAGAGAGACTTGGGCCTCGTCGCCGCTGGCTGGCGTGGCTCCGGGCTTGGCGGTGACGCCGAGCCGAGCCCGACTCCGCCCTTTGCCCGCCTGCTTGCTCGAGCCGTCTGCCTGGGCCTGCGCGCCGGCTCTCGTGCATCCAGGTGTGGTTCAGGCTGTGGCGCCACCTCCGGTCTCTGGCACCCGAGGGCGGCGTGGGGAGGCGGCGTGGGTCTTCTACCCCGTGCGCTCCCCGCTGCGGGCACCCGGCCGTGGCCGTGACAAACCCACCCTCGCAAGGCTCCGTGCCGCGTGTCAGGCGTTCCCTTTTCCCCTTGTGGGTTGTCCGGCTGCCTGTTCCCTGGGAGAGGTGGGGGAGGGGTGCTGGCGAGGCTGAAGCAGGTCCTCCTCTGGTCGCTGTCCTCGCCGGGCGTTTCCCCAGCCCCCTCCTCACCCCAGGACTGCCTCGTGTGGCGGTAACCGATCGATGTGGTGATGTCGCGTTCTCCCGGGCCGGGCCTAAGCCGTGTCAGACGAGGGACGGACACTCCCGGTGAGTGGGACCGCTCTTCTCGTTCTGCCTGCGGGCCCCATGCTCCTCCTTCCCGCCTGTGGGCGGCGCGGGGGGTTGCAGAGGGGTGCGGACTCCGGCCCGATCCCGGCCTCCCGTCGCTGCGGGGCCGGGGTCGGCTGACGCAGCGGACACTCTCGCTGGCCTCTCGGCTGTGTTGTGGTGGGCGGCCTCCCTGTGGTGGGGGGGCTGCACCCGACGCCACGCTGCTCGCCGCCTGGGCGTGCTGAGCGCGTGGCGCCTGGCCCTCCGTGGTGCCCCTGGAGCGCTCCAGGTCGTCTCAGGTGCCTGAAGCCGAGTGGTGGCGCCGTTCCCTGTTCCCAGCGGACCCCCCTTTGGGTCGCCGCCGTTGGCGGAGTTGCCCGAGGTGGGCGGGTGGCAGAATCGGTGAAGGGAGGCACACCCGTTCCCCCCGCTGCGGGGA
>NW_027675836.1:167500-170000 GCF_046562875.1 Panthera onca
CCCCGGTCGGGTTCTCGCCCGTCCCGGGGGGGCCTCGGAGCCTCGGCTCACGCGGGGCGCCCCGCCGTCCGCCGCCTCCCGCCGCCCGCCCTGGATGGCTCTCCGCTCCGTCGGGGGTCCGTCCCCCAGGCCCGTCTTCCTGCCTTGCGCCTCTCTCTTTGCCCTACCCCGCAGACCTTACTTACCCCCTTCCTTCCGCCCTCCCTTCAGGCCCCGGGTCCGGTCCGGGTCCGGCCTTCCGTCTCCTTCCCCGCCTCCTCCCCGAACCGCCACCCCCACGCCCTTGCCCGCTCGTGCCCCGCTTCCCGCCGCAGCCCCCCTCCCGCAGAGGGGGGGGCCTGGGCCGCGGGTGCGGGGGAGGGGACGGTGAGGGTTGGTCGGTGCCACGGGGAAGGTGTGCTCGGAAGTGAGGGCGGGGCCGGGGCCGGTCAGCCCCGGCGGCCCTGGATGGGGGGGGGAGAAGAAGGGTCGTGTGGGGGTCGTGGGGGGGGGAAGCGAGGGGCGTCGGGCGGCGGCGGTCTGTGGGGGGGCGGTTAGCCCCCGTCGGAGCCTCCGTCACGGGCCGGCAGCGTCGGGGCTTTCGGTTGCCGTTTGTGGGTCCGGCCGCGGCCCCGGGGGGGCCGGCGTCGAGGTGGTTGGCGGTGTCGCGGGCTCCCTCGTCCCCCACCCACCTCGCCCGCCTCCACCCTGTCCAGGTACCTAGCGCGTCCCGGCGCGGAGGTTTAAAGACCCTTTGGGGGTCGCCCGTCCGCCTCGGGTCGGGGCGGTCGGGCCCGTGGGGAGCCGTGGAGGCTGGTCTTCCCGTGTCTCCTCCAGACTCCGCTGCCCGCCCCCCCGCCGCCCCAGGCCGGGGCGCCGCCGCGCTTGCGCCCACGCCACGGCCCTCCCCGGTTGCCGGGAGGGGGCTTGCCCGGCGGCTGCCGGGTGGTGCGTGAGCGTGTGCGTGTGCGTGCGCCCCGTGTCCCTTGGGTGTGTGTTGGGGGGAAGGGGACAGGCGGGAAACCCCCTGGGCGCCTGTGGGGTTGTTCCGAGCTCGCCCCGCGCGTCGTCCGCGTGGCGGGGCGGGCTGCTGGACTTGCCCTGTTCCAACCCTTCCGACCTCTCGGAGTCTGGTCTTTGTTGTCTCTCGCTGGCCGGCCGGAGGCACCCTTCGGGGATGTGCTGTGCCAGGTTGGGGGGGTCGCCCCTTTTCGGGGTTGGCCCTCCCGGTGATCACAAAAACTCGTATGACTCTTAGCGGTGGATCACTCGGCTCGTGCGTCGATGAAGAACGCAGCTAGCTGCGAGAATTAATGTGAATTGCAGGACACATTGATCATCGACACTTCGAACGCACTTGCGGCCCCGGGTTCCTCCCGGGGCTACGCCTGTCTGAGCGTCGCTTGCCGATCAATCGCCTCCCCCGGGTGGGTCTCTCTCCCGGGGGTAAGGCGCGGCTGGGGGTTCCCTCGCAGGGCCTGTCCCGCCGGCGCCCGCCCCTGCCCGAGTGCGCCCCGCCACGCCCGCCTGCGCGGCGGTTCGGTGTGCGGGGTCACCTGTGGGCCGGGGAGAGGGTCGTCCTGGCCGCCGGGCCCTCCGTCCCCCTAAGTGCAGACGACGGTGGCCGCCGCTGCCGGCCCTCCCTCCTTCCTCCTCCTCCTCCTCCTCCCCCCGCCCCCTCCCCGGCCCCGTGTGTCCGGTCCCCGCCGCCTCCCTCAGCACCCCCCTCGCCCCCGCCTCGCCCCGCCGGGTCCGCTCGGCGGTGGCCTGTGTGTGGGACGTGGGAGGGCGTGGGACGGGGGCTGGGGGCCGGCGCCCGTGGGGCGGTGGCGTGGGGTGGTTGGGGGGGGGAGAGGTGGGGCGGGGGGGAGAGGCCGAGGCGGCCGGTCGCCGCCCGCGAGAAAAGGGAAGGGCGAGGAGAGCTCGCGCCTGAGGGCCGCGGCCGCCGCCGCGGTCCCTCTGGGGGAGATCCCTCGTGCCGCACGCGGTCTTTGGGATCGCCGCCCGGGTCTCGGGAGGGTTTTGCGGTGCCCCGTGCCGCGCGGTCCCGCGGGCCGTCGTGGGGGGTGGAGGCGCGGATCCGGAGCGCCGTCGGTCTCGCCGCCTTGCCCCGGGCGGCGACCGCGGCGGTCCGGCCGTGGCCCCCTCCTCTCCCGGTCCGCGGCCGTGCGGTCGGGGGCCCGAGCCGCGGCCCCGCCCCCGCTCCCCGCCGGCGATCCCGGCCCCCTTTGCCCTGTCGGGGCGGCTCGCGCCGAGGCCGAGTCGCGCGCGGGGCTGCGCCCCGGGGATGCGTGCCCCGGCGGCGGCCCGCGGGACGCCGCGGCGTCGCCCGCCGCTGCGCGCTTCCCCCCGGGTTGCGGCCGCGCCGCACTGCGTGCCCCGAGCCCGCGTTGTCGCGGTGTTGGGGGGGGTGTTGGTTCTCCGCGGGGGTCTCTGTGGCTGGAGGCGTGCCGCGCCGTCCGCCGGGCCCGGTCTGGGGCCGCGGTGGGAGCGCGGGGCACGTTGGGACGTGTGTGGGGGG
>NW_027675836.1:177500-186036 GCF_046562875.1 Panthera onca
GGACACGATCACCTGAGCCCCGAGTCCCGACCCCTTAGCCCCGGGGCCGACCGGCACACCGGCGACCCGAACCCCGGTTGCCTGAGTGCCCGGGACTCGAGGAGACCCGAGTTCTACCAGCACGGCCAAGCCCCATGACCTGGGGATCCGTTGAGCTGGTCCCCGAGGTTGACCAGCACGCCGGACTTCGCCGCGGCCGTCTACCCCAAAGTTTAGGAAACCAGTGGATCGCTAGCGACTCTGGGCCCGGTGAGGTCGTCCACCCGAGTCCCCGGGTTCGATGACGAGCGTTGACCCGCTGCCCCCCCCCCCCCCCCCCCCCCCCCCGGTGCGACCGCCCTGGCCCACGCCTGTCCTTTCTTCCCGTGATTTGTTGTTGTTGTTTTTTTTTTTTTCCTCCCACCTCCACTCCTGTCGCCGCTTCCCCTGATCGGATCGGCCCCGCCTTCGTTTGCATTACTATCCTTGACACCCGTTTCTTTCGTTGTAGCACTGGTGGGGGCTGCGTGACGGCGAGACGACGACCATCCACAAACGGTGTCTGGTGGCAGGAAGGAGGGTCTCGGTTAGGCGTCCATTCGATCCACAAAGCCCTCTTGGTGCGCCCTCCGTTCCATGTCCCCCTCCCCCCACCCCAGCCGGGAAACGCTACTGACCCAGGTGGCTGGGGACGAGGCTGTGCGCCGGCGAGGCAGGTGCTGCGTCCCGGCCGCTCTGCTGCGATCCGCCCGTAGTCGTCACACACGGACTCCCTCACTCCACCACCGTGGTGCCCGGACGCCCCCTGCCTGTTGGTCGCTTTTATACTACCCAAAGAGGTCGACGGGGTGGGCGGTGGGGCTTGAGGAAGCTGTCTGGGAGTACATGGATGGAAATAGGAACAGTTGTAGTTAGAAGGAATGGGAAGGGGTGGGGTGTGTGCGCGGGGGCGGGGGCGGGGGGGGGGTGGGTGTGTGGGTGGGTGTCTTCACGCGCGCACGGGAGGGGCGGAGGGGCAGAGAATAGGATCTCAAGGTCATTTTGGAAATACCAACCTGTGTTATTCTCCAAGCACCTTCAACAGAAGTATTTGGTGTAAAAGACGACCACAGAGGGACAACTCAAAACACCACCCCTGCGGCTCAGGGGCCCCCAGACAGACAGGGAGGGTCAGGACCGGTAGGACAGCAGAAGTGCTCCCCCACCCCGACTTAGATTTGAGGCTCTGCCAGACTCAGGCGGTGCTAGTCGCCCACTCTCTTGCCGTCGAGAAGGAATTCCTGTTCTCCTGTGGGGTCATGTAGTTCGGGGAACTTCCCAAGCCGCTCAGCTCACAAGAACACCTACGCCCAGTGTCATGGACTCCCTCCCTCACACTCGCCATCCCCCTCTGAAGCCCAGAAGGGAAAGAAAAAGAAAACATCGACTGCCTGCCTGCCCGCCCGCCCGCATTTACTATTCTAGGTGTTTCCTCACCTATTAACACTGGAAACACAACTCGCATGCCAAAATTCCCATCCTTGTAAAAGCGAACAGTTCAGGGGCACCTGGGTGCCTCACTCGGTAAGGTGTCCCAGTCTCGCCTCAGGTCATGATCTCGGGGTTCTTGAATTTCAGCCCCCACATCTGGCTCTGTGCTGACACCTTGGAGCCTGCCTGGTGATCCATTCTCTCCCTCCCTACCCCCTCTCTCTCCCACTCACTCAACTGGAATGAATGCATACGTAATAAGTAAACAAATGTATAGGTGTGTGTACACTTCAGCGGGCTATCTTAGGCTACTACTCACAAAGCTATGGGACCATCACTGTTCATTCCAAACTATTTCCATCACCTCAAAGAGAAAGAAACCCCACGCCCCCCTCTTCCTCACCCCCCCCCCCCAAGTACCTTAGACACTGACTCTTGGTAGCCCTGCAATGTTGCCAAACATTGGTGCTCCCCAACCTCCCCCCCTCCCCCCCCCCCCCCCCCCCCCGTCAAAGAACTCCCCTAATTCAGGCACTTCCGGGTTGTTCCAACACCTGGAACGGGGGGGGGGGGGGGGGAGGAGGGGAGACTGGTGTGTTGGGAGAGTGCGGGGGGGGGGGGGCGGCACGGGACACAGAAGCACTCTGCCCCCCCCCCTTCCCTTTGCCTCTCTTCCATCTGGGGTTTCCTGAGGTGTATCCTTTGACGCCATCACTCATCTATGAGAAATGAGAAAAAGAGGACCGAACGTGGCTAGATCGTTTTCGATAGCCCGATACGCATACCCACACGCACGCCGAAAGAAACGAAAATTACAATCCGCTGGAAGGTCAAACAACGGCAGAGTGGTGCAATGAATGACGCTACACTCACACGATACAAGAGAATGCAGCTGTTACAGATTATGTTGGCAGAGAGGTTTTGGTAGCACGGGAATCCGCTTGTGGTGTTCCGATACTTCATGACAAGCGGTGGGAAACCTTCTACGTAGGGTGAGCTCTCTTGTATCCGAAGACACCAAATCATCATTTCAAAGGCTACGGGTGGTGAAATCGCTCTGGCTTGCAACTTCTTACCCCCTATGTTGTTCTCCATGATTGCATTTCAGCTTCCTCCCTTATCCGAGCCAACGACCCTGCCTGGTTTTTATGTATGTATTTCTGTTTTTAAAGAGATAAGTACGACATTGGATCCTAAACGGAGGCAGAGCTTTGGCTACTGGTCTCAGAAACGATGATTGTCTTTATTTGTATGGATCCGCCTAACTTTTGCCTCTCACGCCTTTCCTCTCGCTGCAGAACATCTTAAGATGAAGGGAGCCCGCTCAGGTGGGACCGCCGCTTGTGGAAAAAGTCATCGGGGCAAAATAGTGAAAGCAGCGTCGATAAAGAATAGGTTGCGGGTTAGACACATATTCCCGTTTGATCCCCACCCCCCATCGATCAATCACTTACTCCCCTTTGATACCATGTTTTGTTTATTCCTGTATTTGTGGATGGGTTTTCAAAGATTTTACTGTAAGCGCGCGCTACACCCAGCGTGGGACTCGAACTCGCAACCCACGAGATACAGTGGCACGATCCACCACCTGAGCCCACCAGGTACCCTGATGCCACGTTTTCTTTCTTTGCCTCCCTGCCGGCCTGCCTCTCTGCCTGCCTCCCGGCCGGCCTGCCTGCCTGCCTGCCTGCCTCCCTCCCTCCCTGCCGCCTGCCTGCCTGCCTGCCTGCCTGCCTGCCTGCCTCCCTCCCTCCCTCCCTCCCTCCCTCCCTGCCTCCCTCCCGGCCGGCCTGCCTCCCTCCCGGCCGGCCTGCCTCCCTCCCGGCCTGCCTGCCTGCCTGCCTCCCTCCCTCCCTGCCGGCCGGCCTGCCTGCCTGCCTGCCTGCCTGCCTGCCTGCCTGCCTCCCTCCCTCCCTCCCTGCCTCCCGGCCGGCCTGCCTCCCTCCCGGCCGGCCTGCCTCCCTCCCGGCCGGCCTGCCTCCCTCCCGGCCTGCCTGCCTGCCTGCCTGCCTCCCTCCTTCCCTGCCGGCCTGCCTGCCTGCCTCCCTGCCTGCCTGCCTGCCTGCCTGCCTGCCTCCCTCCCTCCCTCCCTGCCTCCGGCCTGCCTGCCTCCCTCCCGGCCGGCCGGTCTGCCTGCCTCCCGGCCTGCCTCCCTCCCGGCCTGCCTGCCTGCCTCTCTGCCTGCCTCCCGGCTTGCCTGCCTCCCTCCCGGCCGGCCTGCCTCCCTGCCGGCCGGCCTGCCTCCCTCCCTCTCTGCCGGCCTGCCTGCCTCCCTCTCTGCCGGCCTGCCTGCCTCCCTCCCTGCCGGCCTGCCTCCCTCCCTCTCTGCCGGCCTGCCTGCCTGCCTCCCTGCCGGCCGCCCTGCCTGCCTGCCTCCCTGCCGGCCGCCCTGTCTGCCTGCCTCCCTGCCTCCTTGCCGGCCTGCCTGCCTCCCTGCCTCCTTGCCTGCCAGCCTGCCTCCCTCCCTGCTTGCCGGCCTGCCTGCCTGCCGGCCTGCCTGCCTGCCTGCCGGCCTGCCTCCCTCCCTCCCTCCCTCCCTCCCTCCCTGCCTGCCTGCCTGCCTGCCGGCCTCCCTCCCTGCTTGCCGGCCTCCCTGCCGGCCTGCCTGCCTGCCTGCCGGCCTGCCTCCCTCCCTGCTTGCCGGCCGGCCTGCCTGCCTGCCTGCCTGCCTGCCGGCCTGCCTGCCTGCCTGCCTGCCTGCCTGCCGGCCTGCCTCCCTCCCTCCCTCCCTCCCTCCCTCCCTCCCTGCCTGCCTGCCTGCCTGCCTGCCTGCCTGCCTGCCGGCCTCCCTCCCTGCCTGCCGGCCTGCCTCCCTCCCTGCTTGCCGGCCCGCCGGCCGGCCGGCCTGCCTGCCTGCCTGCCTGCCAGTCTGCTTGCCTCCCTGTCTCCCTGCCGTCCTGCCTCACCTCCCTCCCTGCCTCTACGTCCAACTGAAACATGAAGTCTGTGAGGTGGGAGCTGTAGCCATCCGGTTCTTCCTATATCCTGATCACAGACCATAGAACGATCTTTGCCATAGATTCGTGTTTTCAATAAATCATCTGTTCGATGGCTATCGATAAAGGAAATTGTCAACTTTTAACGGCTGTGGACCCTGCTCCTGGGCTCCCAGGGAAGCTAGGCTTTAACATTTACCAAGCTCCAAATGACCCTGCCAAACCCCAAAGCGTGTGCTCTGTTTCTGTCCTGAGCACACGTTGCATGTCCGCTTCATTTAAATAAACAACAACAACAACAACAACAAAAATGGATCAAAGGGGTGACTTGGCTGGCTGGCTCGCTCAGCTAGGTCAGGGGAGCGGGTGACTCTTCATTGCCAGGCTGTGAGTTTGGGCCTTATGTTGGGTGAGAAGAGGACATAAAAACAAAACCAATCCATCAGTCAGTCAGTCAGTCAGTCAGTTGAGAATTAAAAAGGAGCCTTCCAAACATACAGATGAGAAAATGGAAGAAAACCTCCCTGGATCCCCAAAGATTAAAGTCATACAGCTTTGCACATACTGAAGACAGAAAGTAAACCCTGTAAAAATTTTCTGCCGTGTCTTTCGTCATTATACCTCGTAACAACAACAACAACAACGACAACAACTCCTCCTTCTCCTCCTCCTCCTCTTCCTCCTTCATCCATTCTATTTAAGAATTCCCAACACTGACAACTCTTATAAAGACCATCCAAGCACGGGACACAGAACTGCATTAGACCACATTCTTATGGCTACCTGGCAGACATTAGAACTTCCGGCCTTCGTGGTGACACCCCGAGCTCACTGGTGAGCTCTGCTTCCGAGTATTCCCGTGAAGCACACCACAAGCTCAGTCCGTGTTCACGGGACCACACTTAACAGATCGGGAACAGAACAGAACACACACCATACGGTGTTCACAGCAGCTGACGGAAGGGCAGGGGAAATACAAGTACCTCACACATCCAACTAACGGGGTTCTCTGAGAACAAAACTCTCTTTACGTCTTCCAACGTCTTCCAACGGGTGTGGATGTCCTTTGGATGCAGAAAACATTCGCATGTCATTTGCTATCGTTGCTCTCGGCACGCTCTTGCACCGAGCTCAAGGGACTGAGAGATGCATCTCACCAGGTTAAAAAAATCTATCCATCGTGTGCCACCGCCACGGAGTCTCTGCACGCACTCTCTCCTTTTCTCACTCACACTAGCCTTTCGTACTTCGGCACCACTGTCGGTCGAACACGAGGATCAGAAAACACAAGGTTTCAGAACTTCTAACAGCCTTCTGGTTACATAGCACACCCTTGCATTCATAGCATTGATACGACTCCGCGAAATAAAGAGTAGCGGATACAAACGGGACACCCACCGTCAAAGTCACAGCCTGTATGGTGTGAAGACGAATTCAAGAGTGAGAAAGCACGTAGACGGAAATATTCCTTCCTATGGCAGAATATTTACAGCACTGCTTTCAATGAAGTGCTTCTCCCGTAAACATTTGAAATGAGATGAACGGCACAGATTCAATGAAGGCTTCATACTGTACTTGTGCATAGGAAGGGAGACAAGTGTCACAAACTAAAAACGAAAGCAAAAAGACCAAACACTGTGACACCATGATCTCCAAAAAGGAGGTTTTCCCGGGGGTGGGGAAATAATGTGGTGGGGTTCCAATTAAAACAAGGAAAAAAGAATGTACTTCTAATGAATGGTTTCCATAGTGAACACGCACAAAGAATTCACTTGACGAGTCCAGGGATACAATATTACAGGAGAAATCCTTTGATGTCCATTGTAGCCTGTGTGTGTGTGTGTGTGTGTGTGTGTGTGTGTGTGTGTGTGTGTGTGAGAGAGAGAGAGAGAGAGAGAGAGAGAGAGAACGAGAGAGAGAGAGAGAGAGAGAGAACGAGAACCAATCAGGCAAACAGCAGTTCGCTTTCAAACACCTGATATTTCAACACTTCATGTAACAAAACTTCTAAAATTCATTTAGCTTTGCCTCTCTTTCTAAAGAAAAATGTCAAAAATAGTGGTGAATATACCCCACGCTGAACGTACTGATTCTGAAAACTCTCAGTATGGATGGGTTTTATAATACACTTAACCATGGGTGGGGTGCATGGGTGGCTTCGTCAGTTAAGTGTGTGACTGCGGCTCAGGTCATGATCTTACGGTTTGTGGGTTCGAGCCCTGCACCGGGCTCTGTGCGGACAGCCTGGAGCCTGCTTCGGATTCTGTCTCCCTCTCTCTCTGCTCCTTCCCCTTCCCGCTCTGTCTCTCTCGGTATCTCAAAAATAAATAAATGTTTAAAAAAAAAAAAGAAAGAAAGAAAGAAAATGAAAGAGAGAGAGAGAGAGAGAGAGAGAGAGAGAGAGAGAAGAGAAGAGAAGAAAAAAAGAAATACACTTACCATGTGTTTAGAAAAATTTGAATTCCTACCAGTCTATACCTACCCCGCTGTATAAATTCCCCAGCTGGAAGATTTAGAATCCGTGCTTGAGCCAAAGCCTGCAGGAAAACCGCTGCCTGACTCTGCATTTGATGGGGGTCCCCAACCGATGGCCGCACCTGATTTAGAACCACTATCGGAGTTCTTTCCAGAACCAGGGACCTGAGGAGGTTCCTCAACACATGACACATAGAAGTACCCTACGACCCAGCACTTTCACGACTAGGTACTTAGCCAAAGGATACAGGTCTGCTGTTTCCAAGGGGCACACGCACCCCAGTGTGCATAGCAGCACTATCGGCGGTAGGCAAAGTATGGAAAGGGGCCAAATGTCCATCGATGGATGAATGGATACAGAAGAGGTGGTATCCATCTACAACGGAGCAGTGCTCGGCCACCAGAGGGAATGAAGTCTTGCCATTTGCAAGTACCTGGATGGAACTGGAGGGTGTCATGCAAAGTGACATTCGTCCCTCAGAGAAACACATGTATCACAGGACCTCACCCGTGTGAGGACCTTCACTTCCCAAACAGAGGAACTCTGGGAAGGGAACCCGGGAAGGGAAGGGAAGAAGGGAAGAAGGGAAGGGAAGGAAAAATAACATACAAACAGGGAGGGGGACAAAAACGTAAGAGGCTCTTCCCTAAGGGGAACAAACAGAGGGCTCCTGGAGGGGGTTGTGCCAGGGCGGGGGCTGAAAGGGCGAGGGGTATGAAGGACTCTCCTCCTCAAACCACTGTTGCCCTATAGGCTAAGTACCTTGGGGGTACATTGAGAAAAATAAATTCAATAATAATATCAGAGAGGGCGAGGGTGAGGGCGAGGGCTACCTGATCATCTGCAAATGTAACAAAGGGAAAGTCCGGGAACCGTTTGGGAATGAAGCTGTCTACCGCTTCTCAGTCCTGGCAAAAGAACTGCTGCAGCTTATAGGCAGTCACGTCCCTCTGTAAGGCACCCGACAAACGCCTTCCTGCTTCTCAAAAGCTCATCTGGGCTTGGATGAGATTCAGGAAGTTTGCAGTCACACCATCGTTCCTTGATCGCATGACTTTCACCTGGGTTTCCTATTACGTAAAAGGAACACAGCCAAAACCCTTTGAAGGACTAGTGTGAATATCTTTCCTGTCCTGAACCAGAAGAACCTCTCCAAAGCTCCCAAAATACTCTTTCAGATCCTGTTCGGTTGTTTTCCACGGGAGACCCAACACTCTTAAATCTGACGTACCCTGGATGGCTCTCTTCACTTTCACTGCTGAAGAAGCAGGCACCTGTCTCGTCCCTTTTTCTGTGGCTATCTTTGGGATAAGTTGACGACTATCCGCTACCGGATTTCCCCAGCCAGCATCAGGGATGTGCAGAATGTCTTTGACCAGCCGGACACCTCTCATACGCTGAGACGCTGGATTCCGGTAGTGCAGTCCACGTGCTGCCGACAAACTGGGCTGTCACTGTGGACAGCAGCACTGTCCCGTCGTCTTCCGATGGCATTTCGATGGGCTCGTCATTCTCATCTTTGGTCACCCGAGTACATTCAGACACCTGCTCTTATTTCTCCGCTAGGCCGCTGCTAGGAAGCCTGACAGGGAACCCGAAGCGGCGAGGGATCCAGGAGCAGCCCAGCTACCGCTTCGCTCCCACGAAATGGCCGCCTTGTAACTCTTTACGGAAG
>NW_027675837.1:0-44046 GCF_046562875.1 Panthera onca
AAGTGAAATAAGTCAGACAGAGAAAGATTAGTGCTGTATGATCTCACTTCTATGTGGAATCTAAAACAACAACAACTCAGGAAAAGATCAAATTTGTTACCAGAGGCAACAACCGTAGGGTTATCTCTACGGTCCAGTACTTAGTCCTTGGGGCACCGGGTGGCTGACAGAGAGTGGGTGTTTTTCCCTTGTAGCAATCTTGTGAAGGGAGGTGAAGGCGCTCAACGCCCTTGACCCCCTTATTGTCATATAACAATCCTGGGGGCAAAGTGGGTAAGCAGCAGTTGTGAGGGTGAGATAGGTTATCATAATATAAAGGCAATACTTAATAATTCTCCCATTCAGAGGAGGTATGTGAGACCCAGCATGCATCTTTTGTCCCATGTCCAGCTTGTTGGTGCATTCTCTATCAGCCCAACAGTAAGAATTAAGATCAGGGCTATGGCACCAGTAAGGGGCAAGGGCTGGCAGAGTTGCATCCAAACCCCTGGGCTTGGTCCACATGTTGATTCCTCAAGCTTCTGTCATGCACAGACCAGCCAGCTTCCGGGGTGTGGCTAGAGCAGGGCTGGAGATCTCAGGGGCCAGTGTCTTTTTGAGGGTCAGTTTAAGCGGGTTGACTGGATCTGGGTCACATTGCCAGGTTGAGGGTTCATCTGAGTTGGCCTTAACTCTGGAGTGATGGACCCATGGGGTGATACCTGAAACTGAATCCTCTATTTGGTTGTATGCCTGTAAAGTCCACCTCCAAGTCTTTGAAGGGGGTGGGTTTCTGGTAACTGTCAGACCAGGTTTAGGGAAGATATGGTTTGCATATTTAGAGATCCATCCTGTCCAGTTGCTTAAATAATCATATGCCCATGGGGTCTTATTATTATACCCATAGAATAACAAGCACAGAAGATTGCCTATATATGAAATACTATAACAATTTTCTGAAGTTTACCTCAAGTTGTCTAGTTTAGGCAAACAACAAACATTTAAAGACAATCATAACTAGCATTTAACATCCATAACTGTGCATTGTTGAAACATAGTTGTTCTCTCTAAAACCCACCCTTTCCAGAGATAGCAAAATTGAGACCAATGCACTTGTAGAACAAATCCAGTCTTAACAAATCTGGCCTAATTATTTACATAAGCTCAGCAAGAATAGAGGTTGATCATGAGGATCTTTTAAAGTCTGCTTTGTTGGAACCTTTTATAAGGAATCTCCGGGTTGAAATTTTAGTAGCCTCTCCAGGCCAGAAGCCAAGCCAAATACTTGCCATCAGACAGGCCTGCAATCCTTGCAGAATTGGGTGAATTCCTCTTCATGAGGTCCCCAAGATATCCTGAGGTTCCTGCACCTGACAGGAAGTGACCTTCTTTACTCACCTGGTGAGGCTGCTGGGAACTCTGTAAGCAAGGCACCAAGCCAGCATTTTCTAAGGGGCTTTATGGCTCCATGTTTTATAAAGCCAACCCTAATTCCTTAAAGCTGTCTGGTCATATCTGAGTCTATGAATGTCATCCTCAAATATGACATTCCAGTCAACACCTTGGTAAAATAACCAGTATTTCCAAATGGTGACCTGTTATAAGATGAATAGATTCTTATTGAACTTATGCAAACAATTGTAATTGTCATGAAAGAAAGAATACTCATTGAGAGTTTTGAATTTGGGGGGAATTAAGTAGAGAGAAAAGATAAATGCTTCAGTTTATAAATGAATACTTTATGACATTTTTGTATATCATAGATATCTTAAGAGAAAGTTTCCTTAATCTGGGAGAGGAAACATTAGAGAACCAGCAATATTTTCAACAAGAATCACAGAAGTATAATCTTCCTCAGTTCATTTAATCCCATGTTTCTAATTCTTGTTCAATTTGAATTCAGCTTTTTAGTTCTGGAAATTGTTACACATTTTAGTATTAATCTTAAAGATGTTGAATACCTGTATTTATTCCCAAAGTCCTTTTTATAAATCTCCTTGAAGAAGAAACACATTTTGTGAGAGAATAAGAATAATTATAAATGGCAAAATCTCAGAAATAGACATCATTGAAGATTTGATGAGAGTTCATTATGATGCAATTGACAAAGAAATTTGGTTATTTCTGTGACACATAACATCTCAAGTAATCAGAATATTAAGTGATGACCTTATATCAAAACATTAAAATTTTAGGAATTGCATATATTTGGGCAGTTACAGCATTTACCTGTGCAATACAATCTAAGGTTTACCACTATATAACAGAGCTTTTCCAAGTAACTTAACATCCCAAATAAAAGGGCCTAATTGGTCAAGAAAACTTCCTTTACCATTTAAATCCTGAGAAGTTTGTTAAAACCTCAGAAGTCATAAGTACATCCTAAATAGGATTACAGATTGTTACAAATCTTACAATTTTATTTATTCAACCAAAGTGGCAATAAAAGATCCCAAAGGTGAATGTATAGCATTATATAGTTGTTATCAAAACCTAGCTCCTTTGACATTCAGAAGTTTTAACTAACTAATCAAAGACCTGATAGATATGAGACCTAAAACTTTGATTTTCCCGGAGGATAAATCTTTGTTTGCATTGTCTTATCAAAAGCAGATCAACAGTTCAAGAAAACTTTGTCATTTGAGCAGAGAGAAAAGCAGTATTTCAACCTTATACTAGTGTACTTTTAAAGTTCCATTCATCTCAACCTTCTATAATTTTCTTTTGCTTCTAAATTTTGTCCCAAAGCCATTTCTTTCCAAATAACCAGTCTCATTTAGTATAAAATTACTTTCTTCTACCCTCAACGAAACTGTATTTCCATTCCTTATATCTTTCTTATATACCTCCTATTTTCCTACAGAGTTGCTTTCTTCATTTTCATCAGTCTTAAGTACATTTAGCAGAATTTTAACTCTTAGGAAACCTTAGTCTCCAATTGAGGACTTAGTAACCAATTGAGAGGTGTTTACATCAGAAATTTTTTAGATGGTAAATTCATGAACCAATTAAGTACAAAGCATGTTTTCCAATAGGTCCAAATAGCCTTAATTTCTTAGCAATAAGAAGTTAAAAACACACACCTATGTTCAGTAATCAAAGCTTTAGCATTCCATCCTATTTGGAAAGTTTCAAGTTACCAAGGACCTTGAAAGTTATCTTAACAATTACCCATGAAAACTTTGAGACAGACAAAATTAACTATCATTAACAAATTGCAACAGAGATAACATGAGCTTATTTGACCTTTGCTGATAACTTTAAAGACAGGTCCAGTAAACTTAAATTAGTTTAAACATTCAGCGTTTCACCTGTTTCCACCTAAAAGTCCATGAATTTTTCCCCATTGTCAATTTTCATTTTGGGGCACCAGTGGAGATATCTGAAATGGGTGGTCCAAGGGATGTGCACTTTGCTCCTTGATTTGGAAGGTGGGAGGAGGAACCAATGGTGCCTGAGACACTGAGGATGGTATAGGACCACACCCAAGTTAGTGCAGAAACATGAGGGGGAGGGGAAGGCTGAAGCAGCAACTGCTTGGGAATATTCCTTAAAGACCCTGTCCAGAGGTAGACTAACCCCAGTTGGCTCCAATTATAGCTGTTAACCTGGGAAATGAGGGAGAATCCCTCACATCTATCTATTAAGCAGAGGAACAGGGAGGGAGAGTCAGTGTCCCCTTTTAGTCTGGTTCTATCTTGGCTAGACCATTAAGGTCCCCTTCTTGAGCTTCCTCCTGATTTCGGCTGGGTTTTGGGACTTCCCCTAGTTGGGACACTTATTCTTTTTAATGTCCTTTCCCCTGCAGTAGGTTCATTGACCCCTTGCTAAGGAGGTTCTGGGCCTCCCCCCTTGCTGCTGGGCATATTTATGGCCTTCTCAGCCCCCTGCTCTGATCCCCCTGAGAGCCTCTTGATATCAGCGGATGTGGACTGGCATCTGGAGAGTGCCTGCGCCTGGCTGAGGGTGCAATCTGGCCACAGGGCCTAGTGGAGGAGGGTTCTCTGGCCTGGAAGGGGAGGAGAAATGGTCGGTGGTGGCAGCAGCAAGTCCTCCCAGGGAGGAGTTTCAAGCTCAGGGGAGGGGGGAGGGAGCCTAAAGAGTCATGAAGAGGGAAACATTAGGTGAGCGGTCAGTTGCTTCTTTGGCTCCCTGGGTGAGTCTCCAGATAAAGTGGTTAAAACCTTTGCCTGGCTCTCCTTGCCCCATCCCAACCCCACAATGCTCCTGTGAGGCAGAGTTACAAAGACAGGGGGATAGGGGTGCCCCCTCCAATGAGGAGACCAGCCAGATGCCTGCCTGGCTGTGTCCTGAAGGAACCTAGGCAACGCTCAGCCCCACAGGTCCCAACTCTGCGACCCATGATCAGAAACCATTCTGATATCACCACAGAGTAAGCGCCATCCATCGTGAAATCGCAGATGGGCCCACTCAGACTCCGTGGCCCCCTGGGGACCCCAAGGACACCCGCCCATGGAGCCACAGAATCGAACTCAGCAGGCAAGCTAGACCTAGTCACACATTGACATTCACATACACACCAGAAGTTATTATATTCCCTGCCATAGAATCCCTACCTGTGAGACCTCTGAAGTCTCAGGGAGTGATCAGGTCCTCCCTTCCACTCTTGCAAGTGGGCCTGACTAGATTGGACCCCAGCCTTACCGGTTCCGACCCTCCGGTCCAGGACCTCATCTGCCGAGTCTCCTCGAGTCTGGTGGAAACAGCAGAGTGGGCCAGCCTGAAGGGGACAGAGAAGGAGACTGCCAAAATTTAGGCACTCTCCCTTGTGATCCCTCATTCTGTCACCACCTTGTTGTTCTCCCAAACCAGTGGTAACAATGGGCCAATGCGGTTGGGTTTCCGGTCAGTGAACCAAATTTTTTATGGGATCAGGCTGGAATGCTGGTGGGAAAACCAAGCAGCACTCGGAGACCTTGGTGGATTGGAGATTTATTTAACACCAGCAGGCTCAGAGGAGACCATTTCTCCAAAGATCTGAGCCCCGAATGCGAGCAGGAAGGGTAATTTATAGTTATCAGCCTCCATATTTGTGTGTGTGTGTGTGGGGGGGGGGGGTTGTGTGCATAGCATACAAGGAAGAAGGACCTCCCCCCCCCCCCAGGAGGGGTCTCTAAGCTAGAGACCAGAGTTTGTTTTAGTCCAATCAGCCATCTTTGACGTACTTTATCCACTTCTCCAACACTCCCTCCCCCTCCTCCCCCTCTCACCCCTCCTCTTCCTATCTTCTCCTTCCTCCTCCTCCCCCTCTTCATCCTCTCCCTCTCCCTCCTCCCCCTCTCTCACCTCCTCTTCCTCCTCCCTCTATATCCTCTCCCTCCTCCTCCCTCCCCCTCCTCCCTTTCTCTCACCCCCTTCTCTTCCTTTCTTCTTCCTCTTCCTCCCCCCACTTCTTCTGACTTAAGAGGTACAGGATTGATGTCAGCTGGGCAAGTCCTAGGCATCTTTTCTAGAACCTCTTTTGGAAAAATGTGCCTGCCCCAGCTGATCCAGCTGTGGACATGACCTCTCCAAGGCGCCTGTGCTTCACCAGTGCCCCTGCAGCCTGGACCCACTAGCACAGTGGACTGCACCCAGTCCCCCTGCATGTTGTCCTGTTTTCTAGGACGTGTGGTGTGCATTCGGGCACAGATGCCCCGATGCCCTGAACTCCTCAGGATAATCTCTGGCAAAGACTGCAGGAAAGGCACTCCTGGACCACAGGCCAGGAAGGCAGGCAAAGGCGGCTCTGGGGATCTCCCCTGGGAGGCAGTGTGCACAGAACACTACTTTTTTTTTTTCTTTTATAAAGTCTTTTTCAGTCTTCCAGCAAGTCACTTTAGTTTTAGAAGGGTGCAGGGTTCTATCAACAATAGCCAAAATATGGAAAGAGCCCAAATGTCCATCAATGGATGAATGGATAAAGAAGACGTGGGGTGTGTGTGTGTGTGTGTGTGTGTGTGTGTGTGTGTATGTATATACAATGGAGTATTACTTGGCAATCAGAAAGAATTAAATCTTGCCATTTGCAACTATATGGATGGAACAGGAGGGTATTATGTTAAGTGAAATTAGTCAGTCAAAGAAAGGCAAAAATCATATGACTTCACTCATGTGAGAACTCTAAAAGACAAAACAGATGAACATAAGGGAACGGAAGCAAAAATAATATAAAACCAGGGAGGGGGACAAAACAGAAGAGACTCTTAAATATGGAGAACAAACAGAGGGTTACTGGAGGGATTGTGGGAGGGGAGATGGGCTAAATGGGTAAGGGGCATTAAGAAATCTACTGAAATCATTGTTGCAGTGTATGCAAACTAACTTGGATGTAAATTAAAAAAATAAATACAAATAAAAAAAAAAAAAAGAAGAGTCCAGGGTTGCTAATAAACCATCCAGCATTGTGCAGGGAGCTCTTACATTAAAGCTCACTCCATTACTGTGGGTACCAGCGTGTACATCTGCCTTCCCTTCTTCCCCAGCGAGGGGGTACAGCATCCCGCAACTCCTAAATCCCAGGAGGAGGTTCTGCCAGAGAATGATGCTTCAGGCTTCATAGTCCCTCCCAGCCTGGGGAACTTGCCTTTTGTTCCATATTAAAATACAATGGGGGGGGGGGTGAAATGGGGGAATGTGGCCTAAAGCTACAAAACTCCAGCTACAAAATAAGTAAGTCCTTGGGGATATATGCACACTGCATTTTAAGAAATACTGATGGTATGGTGCTAAAATGTAGGTGGGAAGGCCCTCTCCCAGTACTTCCTATTGGGAAGGTTTGAGGAGGCATCAGGAATCAGCATTTTCATTTTCATTATACAGGATACCAGTGTCTCAAAAACAAAAACAAAAAAAACTCAGGGTCTCATATGGTTACTGTCTTTCACACTTTTTTAAAAACATTCTGGTGTGGATTTTTTTTTAAGTTTATTTATTTATTTTGAGAGAGTACACAAGTAGGGGAGGGGCAGAGAGAAAGAGAGAATCCCAAGCAGACCCCTACTGTCACCACAGAGCCCAGTGTGGGGGCTCAAACTCATGAACCCCTGAGATCATGACAAAGTCAGACACGTAACAACTGAGACACCCAGGAGCCCCCCTTTCATGCTTTCTTAAATGGAAAGCCAAAGAAACACATTTAACATTGCATTTGTATGTATGTGTAAAACAAGAACAAATTTCAGAGAATACCCTGACACAGAGTTCTATCATCAGCACTGTGCTTGTCCTAAAAGTTGAAACACACAAGAAAATTCCTTACATTTTCTTCCCTCCACAGTCCTGCTTCTTTTTGCTGGTTCTGAATAAAACCCAGACTCCTCTAACTCCTCTTTCAAATGTATATTTGCCTGGCTTTTTAAATGCGTATTCCACCTTAACTGTGGTTGCTTGAGATTGGGTTTCAAAATGGGTACCTCAATAGCTTTTACAAAGTACTTTGTGTGTATTCTTTTGAGGACTTCCCCAGATAGGCAGGCGATCCCCAAACTATTTCTGGTGGGGAAGTGTCTCCTTTTCTTCTCTGAAACAATCCATGAAATTGCGGAGATAAGAACAGTGGTGAAGTAACCAGTGATTTCTGGCTGCTGGACGCTCCCCTCATTCTTCCTTCTTGCAGAGTTTGAGAAAACAAAAACCCTATCTCAGAAATACCATAGTCTTATTTCCAAAACTAGGGCAATGACATCTAATCTCCACTAGTTTTTTCAGTTAAAAAAAAAAAAAAAAAAAAAAAAAAATATATATATATATATATATATATATATATATATATATATACAGTAACACTGGCGTTGACCCGCTACTGTAAGCCACGCACAACTCATAAAGGAAACACCAGTCTAAGACCAGTTGGGAGGATTTTTTGCGAGGCTCCAGGTGTAGAAAAAGGCTCTTCGACATTCAGCGGGCCGGCAGTACCCGCCCCTCCCCCCCGTCAAACTCATGGATCCTTCCAAAAGTCCCCCAGTAAGAAGGAAGATTCCAAAAAGTCTTAGTACAGGGTTTGGGGACGTTTCTGGAAGAGGAAGGAAAGGGAAAGCCGCATTGCTCCAAATCAAATAGAACCCGGTGAGGAGTTGCAGTAAATGGAGACGTAAGTTCATACCCGGAGGCGATCCCCCTCTGGCGGTGGTTCTGCACTCGTGAGTTTACTAGCTTTTCACTCGCGAGGGTGCTGCATCTGCTGGGCGCGCACCTGCCGCCGCGCACGAGCCCGCGCATGAGGCCTGCTTCCGCTCTGGCTGTTACTACTGTAATTCGTCGTCAACCGTAGGTGGGAACAATCCAGAGGCGGGGGGCAGTCTAGCTTCCTTTTCAAAGGACATGTCCTAGGACAATTATTCGCTGTTAACGTTTGTTTATTTATTTTTTACATTATTTATTTTTGAGAGAGAGAGAGAGAGCGCACAAGTGGTGGAGGGGCAGAGAGAGAAGGAGACACAGAATCTGAATCCAAAGCAGGTTCCAGGCTGAGAGCCTTCAGCACAGAGCCCAGGCGGGGCTCGAACTCACAAACTGTGAGATCATGACCTGAGCCAAAGTCAACGCTTAACCCACTGAGCCACCCAGGCGCCCCGATGTTAACATTTATTTAAACAACCTCCCGCCCTAGAAATGGCAGGACTGAAATGGTTCCTTTCGGGTTTCAAACACCCGCCTGACCATCTGGATATAAATACGGATCCCGTAGCCTCTCCCTCTCATCTGTCTGGGGTGGCGGGCAGGAGCTGCTGAGACTCCCAATTCTGCCCGTTGGAGGGCGCGAGAGCCTGAGCGAGCCCTTCTTACCAAAGTTGGTGACTGATGACGACAGATGGTGGCAGGAGGCTGCAGGGTCCAGCCATGTGCCAGAATCACCCGCGCGGGCCCCACAGACTTGGCGGGTGCTCCCACCTCCCGGACCCTTGCCTTCCCAGACAAGGTGCACCGACCCTGCCCTGGGCCAGCCCACCCGGTGTTCCGCAGCAGAGGCCCTGGAAAGTCAGAGAGGCGCGTGGCCTTGCGCCAAAGTGCTGACCACAGGAGACTCCCAGAGCCCCGGAGGGGGCCACCGGCTTTGATGGGGGTGGTGGAGAATACGAGGAACTCCGCGAGGCCAGACGTCCAGTTGGAGAGGGCACAGGAGAAGGTCATAGCAGGTCCAGCTGGAAACCAGGGAAAGGTTCTGGAATTCTAGACAGACCAGGCAGCGGTCCCATAAAATAGCCCGGAAATTGAAATTTTCGTCCCCAGAAATTCCTCGAATGCCCTTGGGGAGAGAGGGGGAGATCCTTAACTTTTCTAGGCCTCAGTTTCAACAATTCAGACGTTTGATACTTGGATAATGTATAAGCATTTATCATAGTATTAACTCAGTAAAAGTAACAAATTAAAAAAAAAATAACTTTTTAAAAGAAATATTAAACAGTCGGAGTAAATAATAACTGGTTATGAGACATGCAGGTCTGTGTGTGTGAAAGAGAGATGCTAAGGATACGAGTAATTTGGGGTTTTTTTTAAATGTTTTTATTTATTTCTGAGAGACACAGACAGAGCATGAGCAGGGGAGGGGCAGAGAGAGGAGACAAATCGAAAGCAGACTCCAGGCTCTGAGCTGTCACCACAGAACCCGACCTGGGGCTCATCATGACCTGAGCTGAAGTTCAAGTGAAAGTTGAAGCTGGCCACCCAACCCACTGAATCACCTAGGCATCCCAGGATACAAGTAAATTCTAACCTTCCACATGAGAATTTGTAAAGTAAGAAACATTTAAACTACCTACTTCCAGAGCTAGAAACCTGGATCATGGAAGCCATACAGGAAGGCAGCACTTCACATCTAGTTACACGTGGTGCACCTGTCCCATTTGTTAAGACCCACTAGTGTCCCTCCTGCCACGGCTGGGGAGTCCCCGTGAAGGCCAGTGGTGTGATCAGATCTGGGACCTACCTACCTCACAGGTTTAGAATTCTAGCTCCTATTCTGGGTGAGATTTAGGAGACAGACCTTCCCAATTTCCAAAGCTCACAATGCAGGCTTTAGGATGCTCTTTCTCAAGCAAAATATTACTACAAGCTAAAGAGTTTTTGGTTCCCAGACATCCCACAGATCTGGGAGAGAACTTTTACCTGACACTGTCTTTCCACAACCTGTTGGTGGCTGAGGCATACAAGGGCCCTCTTCAGTGAATGCTGGATTCAGTAACCGTTATGGGGCAGAGGTCTTTCCAGCCTTCAATTCCTGTACTGACAATTATCTACTTTCTTGCCATGCCAGAGAGCCAGCAACCCACACTTCTCTTTCCAGGGCTTTGCCAAAATGCTAACTGAAGTCTGATATCTGTCAAGATCCTCTTAGCCTTATGAGAACCCTTCATCAACACCCCGTTATATTAAAAGACCCATTACAGCTTGTGCCAGTGTTTAAAGAAAAAAAAAAAATCATGACGCTTGTTAAAACACCGTAAGGCAATCTATTCAAGGGACTATTGGGATACATGTAGGGAGGCAGTGGGGTCTTGCAGTGGGGCAGAGAAATTGGGCTCCACTCTGAATACAACAAGGAAAAGTGGGAATTTATAGCCAAGGAGCACGGTGGGAGTGAGCGGATAGAAAATTACTAAGAGGAAACATTAGGAGCAAAGGGGGATTCTGGCTAAGCCAACATGACCTAAAGGGACTCCTGCAGAAGGCAAGCCAGGGTGATCTGACAGCACCTGAAGGATATCTGATCAGGCATCTCCAGGGCCACCAGACTCAGCATGATAGTTGTTAAAACTGGACAGTACAGATGAACATGGACCCCCAAAGCCAGGTCTAAGTTGAAAAAATGCTCAGAGAAGCCTGAGAGGAGTTGGGTCGAGGGGAAAATCTTTGCCTACAACAGCTCATCCTTCTTCTAGCAACATGGAATAGATATTATCAGCGTGATTCATGAGGCATGTGCCTTCTCTAGAATGCAGGCAAAAAGAAGCATGAGAAACACTGACCGGCAGTGATACCCACCATGTGTGAGCCTGGTGGTTGCCTGGTGGTTGTGGACGTCTGACCTCACCTCCAGGTTTGTCATGCGGTTCTACCCAAACAGCAAGTGTTTTCAAGACCCCTCACCTTTGTGTTAGCCTCCCAGGTACCCTTCCCTCCTACGTTTCAGCTCAGGTCATGATCTCAAGGTTCGTGGGTTTGGGCCCCATGTCAGGTTCTGTGCTGATAGCTCAGAGCCTGGAGCCTGCTTCAGGTTCTGTGTCTTCCTCTCTCTCTGCCCCTCCCCCCTAACGTTCTCTCATTCTCTCTCTCTCTCTCAAAAGTAAATAAACAAAAAAATTTAGGGGTGCCTGGGTGGCTCAGTCAGTTAAGCATCCGAATTCGGTTCAGGTCATGATCTCATGATTCGTGAGTTCCACCCCTGCACTGGGCTCTGTGTGGGCAGCTCAGAGCCTGGAGCCTGCTTCAGATTCTGTGTCTCCCTCTCTCTCTGCCCCTCCCCTGTTTGCACTCCATCTTTTTCACTTGGAAATAAATAAACTTTAAAAAATAACAATAATAAATTGGGTGCCCTGAAACAGCAAGAGTCCTAGAGGCCAGCCTGAAATCAAGGCACCAGCCAGGCCATGCTCTCTATGAACGGAGGGATAGTTCCTTGTCTTCTCACTTCTGGTGATTACCAACAATCAATGCTGTTCCTCGCCTTGTAGACACATCACTCCAACCTCTGCCCCCAGAATCATGAAGCAGGCTCAGGCTCTGAAAGCAGGCCACCACCAGGCCATGCCTGCTAGGGGGTGGAACTCCGGTCACTTGAGTGATGACCTGAACGAATCAGGATGCTTACTGACTGCCAGACTTTTTTAACTTTTTTTTTTTTTGACAGAGGGACAAAGAGACAGAGTGTGAGCGGGGGAGGGGCAGAGAGAAATGGAGACACAGAATCAGAAGCAGGCTCCAGGCTCTGAGCTGACAGAACAGAGCCCAATGTAGGGCTCAAACCCACAAACTGTGAGATCATGACCTGAGCTGAAGTCGGACGCTTAACCGAGAGCCACCCAGGCACCCTTTTAAGACTTTAAGTAATTTCTACACCTGACATGGGGCTTGAATGCACAATCTTGAGATCAAGAGTCACGTGCTCTACCGACTGAGCCAGCCAGGCACCCCACATGGCCTACTTACAAGGCATCATGACATTTCGGGCTCACTCTAGTTCAATATAACTGTGTGAACTTGATTACATCTTTGAAGACCCTATTTCCCAATAAGGTCACATTCACAGGAATCAAAGGTTACAACTTAAACATATCTTGCTGGGGGACACATTTCCACCCATTCTGCCCTCGGTTTCACCCCTACCTGCACACTAAGCACATTGAGCATGAGGGAATGGGGTAGAGAGAGGCTGGCAAAGTGGAGGGGCCTCTAGAGTATCAGGAAATACCCGAAATACTTGGAGTACAAAATTCATGTCTGGGGCAAAAATATGTAGATGGATCCAGGTGTTTAACAGCAGAAAAGTAAACTGGTACACACTGAAATGTCAAACTTGAAAACAGTTGAAAGGTTCCCATGCAACTAATGGCAGAGGATGAATTAGAAGGACCTATTCAGGGGCACCTGGACGGCTCAGTTCATGACCTCACGGTTCGTGGTTTCGAGCCCTGCATCAGGCTCTGTGCTGACAGTGTGGAGCCTGCTCGGGTTTCTCTCTCTGTATTTCTCTCTCAAAATAAACTTTTCAGTATCTCTGGCTGTGTGCTGGAGAACTTATATAAAATAATTTGTGTCTGATCCCTGTGAGGCAGGAGTAGAATCACCAGCTCTTGCATGGAGAAACTTATCTATGCCTCCCAGCATTTAAGTAATTATAGGGCAAGGAGGCAGATACTGGACTTCTGTGTGCCTGGGACTGAGAGAAAATACCCAAGGTAAGGACACCAGGGTTATAGAACTTAAACTATAACCCTGAACCTCAGGGTTCAGGCTGTATAAAGATGGAGGGAACAGGACAGGGTCTGTGCTCTGAGAGGGGATCAGGACACACACGTGGTGGGATGCATCGGAATGTGGGATCCAGCATGCAGTGAGCCCTTCTTTTCTGCTGGACAGACTTCAAACTCTTTATGTGGTGTTTAGGGCTCAGGCTTCCTGGGACTCCAGTGAGCATGGTGATAAACGCAGGTGGTAAGCCTAGCAGATGCCAAATGTAACCTGTGTAATGTCTCTTTTCTTCTTTCTCCTTCTCTTTCTATCTCTCTCTTTCACACACAACGTAATATGGGCTCCTTGACCAGTTTCCTCTCCCTGAGCCTCAGTGGCCATCGGGACTTGAGCATGCAGAAAGGAAGGTCAGAAAGCACAAATACGCATAAATGGAAACATCCAAAGAACTGCAGTGACCAGTGTTTACCTGCTGAAAAAGTCAAAACCTGTCTAGGAGGAAAAGCATGAAGATCAGTGAGGACTAAAAAGCAGACAGGCAGGGACACCTGGGGGGCTTAGTCGGTTAACCATCTGACTTCGTCTCAGGTCATGATCTCGAGGCTTGTGGGTTTGAGCCCCGCATCAGGCTCTGTGCTGACAGCTCTGAGCCTGGAGCCTGCTTTGGATTCTGTCTCCTTCTCTCTGCCCTTCCCCCACTCACACTCTGTCTCTCAAAAATGAATAAACATTAAAAGAAAAAAAAGTTTAAAAAAAAAAAGAAAGAAGGAGATGGGCAGGGAAGACGGATGCACCAGAGAAGCTATGTGTCCCCAGGAAACACGGACTCACAGGTCCCCAGGGTCTTACAGCGGCTGGGAAATGCCACAATGCACCTGTCTCGGTGTGACTTACTTCCTTACCTGAGACATCCCAGATCTACTTGCTATACTTAGCTGTGACTCCACCGTTAAGCAATCCTCTTCTCCTAAGAGCCCAGGACCCTTAGCTACCCCCACTCTCCTGAGCCCACCTCTAAATGGCATCCACACTGCAGTGTCCCTGATACCCTTCTCTTCCTCCTTCCTTCAGCTGGAACCAAACCTTACAAAAGACTTTTCTCCTCCCCCTTTTTTTTTGTCTTTTTTTTTTTTATTATATGAAATTTATTGTCAAATTAGTTTCCATACAACACCCAGTGCTCATCCCAAAAGATGCCCTTTTCAATGCCCATCACCTACTCTCTTCCCCTTTTTTATCAAGCCTCACTCTAGCCTCCTCTGGGCATCATCCCTCAAGACACAAGCCCAGAAATCTGGTTGTTTCAGCTAATCTGAATTTGTCAAACTACAGGCTGGCTCCTGGTGACCTGGCTATGTTGGCATTAACATCCCGAGGCTCACAAACAGCTCCCAAAAGCTAATGTTTGAGGTCTCATTTTTTTTTTTTTTTTTTTTTACATTTATTCATTTTTGAGAGACAGACAGAGCGTGAGCGGGGGGAGGGCAGAGAGAGATTGAGAGACAAAGAATCCGAAGCAGGTTCCAGGCTCTGAGCTGTCAGCACAGAGCCCAATGCTGGGCTCGAACTCATGAACCATGAGATCATGATCCTAGCCAAAATGGATGGTTAACCGACAGAGCCACCCAGGCACCCCATGAGAGTTCTATTTCTAACAAGCTTCCAGGGAATGTGGATGCGGCTGGTGTAGGACTACATGGGAGGCAGCATACATACCTGTATTTGTTACAGGTCCACAAGCATATTTTGTGCAATCATGACCCGAACCCCAAGGGAAGGCATAATTGTTGCCTTTCTTTTTCTCTCTTTATTTTCAATGTTATTTATTTGGGGGAGGGGGAGAGAGAGAGAGAGAGAGAGAGAGAAAGAGAGGCAGGGGAGAGAGACAGGGACTGTGAGATCATGACCTGAGGCGAATTTAACTGGCTGAGCCCCCCCGGGTGCCCTTAAGTGTTGCCCTTCTGTGTGCAGACCCTGGGTTTTTAGGAGAGCCGTATACATCACACTTCACCGTGCACAGTTCACTTCCTGCGTTTGGCAACATCTGTCAAGTCTTTTGCTATATCCCATTCGCTGTCCCAGTCTGCAACACAAGCATGAAATACCAAGTCCTCCCTGCTCTCAGGCATCCACACCCTCCTTCTCCTCCCCGTCAGCAGTGGGGTGGGGTGGGGAGGGGCAGTTCTCCAAAGGCAGGGACCAATGGCATTTGCATTGGGGTGGGGGGTGGGGAGAATGAAAACAGAGAGACGGATTTAGGATATGTATGGATTTAGGATATGTCGGGTATGTACACAGAGAGACATTTAGGGTATGTATGTATAAAGATATTTAGGAGATATATTAGATAGAGAGCACGCACACACGAATGGGGGAGAAGGGGAGAGGGAAAAGTGAGACAGAATCCCAGGCAGTCTCCACACCCAGCACGGGCCCTCGAGGCAGCTGGATCCCAGGACCCTGGAATCCTGACCTGAGCTGAAATCAAGAGTGGGCAGCCCAAAGGACAGGGACACCCAGGGGCCCCAGGGCAGAGAAAGAGATTTAACATATGTATACATGTAGAGAGCTATTTACGATAAGTGTACAGATTGACAGATTTAGAGATAAGGGATTGGCTCTGGAGCCTCTGGAGGCTGGATGAGGTTCAACCACATTATGGAGGGACACTAACCAGGTTTACTCAAAGCTTCCTGATTTCAAGGTTAATCTCATCTAGAAATACCTTCACAGCAAATGTAAACCAGTGTTTGATCAAAATCTGGGCACCTTGGCCCAGCCAAGTGGACACATAAAATATACCATCACACCCTGCTTCTCATCTTACTGGACAGTGTCCACCATGGACTCCCAGACAGCCACACATTCTCACTCTGTCACCAGAGGCCACCTTCCCTATCCTCCTCCCTTCGCAGCTCCCCTGGGCCCTGGACCCCAGCCCCCTCCCTGCTGCTGGAGATTGCTCCCACACAGCCCCTGGCTCCTGCCCAGCCCCTCTACCCAGTCCTAGGAGGGTGTTAGTTCCTCATGGGGTGTGATCTGCCAGCAGCAATTACCCCATTCCTCAGTCACCTATGGGGGATTCCAAGGCTCAGCACTGCCCAATTTCCCTCCACCTCAGGGCAGCTGCTCCCCCTCCTCCCCCCTCCCTTTCCCTCCTCCAGCCCCTCCCCTCCTCCCCCTCCTCCTCACCTCTCCCCCCTCTCCTCCCCCACCTTCCTCTTCCTCCCTTCTCCCCTCTCCCTCCCTTCCTCCTCCCCCCCCTCCTCCTCCCTTTCTCCTCCCCCTCCTCCTCCCCTTCCTCCTTCCTCTCTCTCCCTCTCTTCCTTTCCCTCCTCTGCCTTCTCCTCCCCCTCCCCTCCTCCTTCTCTCCCCCTCCCCTCCTCTCCTCTCTCCTCCCTTCTTCCTCCCCTTCTCCCTTTCCTTCTCTCCCTCCTCCCTCTCCTTCTTCCCCTCCCTCCTCCTCCCCCTCCTTCTCCCCTCTCTCCTCCTTCCCCTCTCCTCCTCCATCTCCTCCCCTCCTCCCTTTCCTCCTCCCCCTCCTACTCCCCCTCCTCCTCCCCTTCTCCCTTCTCCCTCTCCTCCTTCCCTTCCCTCCTCCTCCTCCCCTTCCTCCTCCTTCCCTTCTCCTCCTCCATTTCCTCCCCTCCCTCCTCCTTCCCTTCTCCTCCTCCATCTCCTCCCTCCCTCCTCCTTCCCCTCTCCTCATCCATCTCCTCCCCTCCTCCCTTTCCTCCTCCTCCCCCTCCTCCTTCCCCTCCCTTCTTCCTTCTCTCCCTCCTCCCTTTCCTTCTCTCCCTCCTCCCTCTCCTCCTTCCCCTCCCTTCTTCTTCCCCCACCTTCTCCCCTTCTCTCTTTCCTTCTCTCCCTCCTCCCTCTCCTGCTTCCCCTCCCTCCTCCCCCTCCCCTCCCTCCTCCTTCCCCTCTCCTCCTCCATCTCCTCCCCTCCCTCCTCCTTCCCCTCTCCTCCTCCATCTCCTCCCCCTCTCTTTCCTCTTCCCCCTCCTCCTCCCTTTCCTACTCCTCCCTTTCTTCCTCCCTTCCTCCCTTTCCTGCTCCCCTCCACCTCTCCTCCTACTCCTCCCTCTTCCTCTCCTCTTCCCACCCCCTCCCCCTTCCTCCCTCTCCTCCTCCCTCCCCCCTCCTCTTCCCCTCCCTTCCTCTCCCTCCCTCTCCCCCTCCCCCTCTGCATCTCCCCACTCTCTTCCTGATCTGGAAGCTGCCCTGGCCCAGTTCTACCTGCTCTTCCCAGAGGCAGCATCTGCACCCACTCATACTTGTCTATCCCAGGGTCACTGCTGTTGTGATTCCACATTTCCACCTCCAGCCTCCATGTTCTCCCCCAAGGGTCATCACTACTTGTCTCTTGGGCATTTCACACCCAGCAAGTACAAAATTCCACAACTGCCTCCCAAGCCCCTTCCAGAAACCTGCTTCACTGTTTCCTAGACAAACCCTTCAGCTGCCCAATTCAGGTCCAAACCACACCGTTCCTCATTCCTCTAACATCCACAGCACATCAGGGGGATCCCAGCCACAGCTTGCCAGATCAACCATCTACTGCCTGTTTCCCCTGCGGCTTCTAACTCAGCCCCTGCTCTCTGTGTCCTCCAATCTGTTGCATACAGTGATCACAGTAGGAAAGTCCCATCAGGCCATGCCCCTTCCTGAAAACTTCTGAAGGTAAAATCCAGTCACTGTTCCAGCTCCTTGTTCTCTCACCATGCGTGCACAGAGGGAAACAAACTCCTGCTTCACAGCCTTTGCATGCAGTTCTCTCTGCTGCAGTGCTCTTCCCCACACACCTCTGTTCTGCTTGTTCAGAGCACCTGCTGAAACTTCCATACTCTCTCTGTTCAAATGTCACCTCATGGAGGTCCTTCTAGACTGCCCCGGCAGGCTCCTCCTTACCTGGGTTTTATTTTATTTTGTTTCATTTTATTTTATTTTTATTTTCATGGCATCTATCACCAATAGTGTTATATCACAGAGGCATTTATTTATTATCTGATTTCCCTTCAAGATTCCAGAAACCAGGATTTTCCATCCACCACAAGAATGGAAGAACTAGTGGCAGATGGAAAGTATTTCAATCAATCAGCAACAGTAACATAAACAGAATAAACATACACACTGATGCAAGATGGCCAATGGTCCTTGAGCAGAGTCTATGTGCAGGGTTCATACCATGGTGCTTCACGCTGTGGTCCCCGACACAGTCCTGTATGGTGCAGAAAAAAAAAAAAAGACATTTCCATGGCTTCCAGGCCTATGCACCTACCTGCTCACTCTCTAACACCCCACTCCTTTAGCTCACCGTGGTGACGGTGGCCTCCACGGGGGACCCTGTTCTCACCCCTGCTGGAGCTTGATTGACTCTCTCAGATATCACAGTCACGATGGAGCCTCGACACTGCTCCACTTCTGCAACACGGATCCAACATAGCAGCCACGTTACTGATTGCACCAAGTGCTTGCCTGCACCCTACCCCCATGAGCTGGTTGTGTGCATGGATGTGCCTGAGTGCTGGAAGTGCCTAGTAGGTGCTCAGTAAGTTTGCTAAATGCCTGAACGATCCCAAACATGCACCCAATGAGGTAGGCAGCTTCATCTGTTTCCTGGATGAAGAAACTGAGGCATAGAAAGGTTAAGCATGCCTGAGATCACCTGGTCAGGAACTGATGAAGCAGGATTTACCCCAGAGGCTGGCTCTAACCCTGGGGCTGAGTGAAATGTAGAGTGAGGGCATATTCTAAGCTGTGAAGGGCAGACAGGTGACAGGGAGGTGTCAGTTTGGGGGAGGGAAATGGAGTAGGCAGCAGGGAATGATCTGAAGCTGTACACAGTCATCTCTAGGCTCTGCATTTCATCTGCCGCAGGGCCACTGGCCCTAGGCAGAATTGTGAGCACAGATTCCCAGCACTCCACAGCAGCATCTCCGGCCAGTCACAGGGCTAGGAGCTCCAGCAGAGGGTGTGGGCGTGGGCTGCTGGCTAGACCACCTCAACCCAAACTACCTGGGCTAGCCTTGGTCCAGGCCAAGCTGCTGGCTGGTGCTTCTGAAATTGAGTATGCCTGATTCCTGCTAACCGTGAGTCCAGGGAAAACCTGAAGGGGGTGGCTGCACATAAGATACCTGGGTGGCCCTGCATGTATCTGTCATTTGGGGGAACACTCACTGTTCACAAAGAACTTCACTGCTTCACTTTGGTGCATCTCCTGTTAAAGTCGAATCCAGGTATTTGACAAATGGTGGATCCCAGTAACTGCACTAGTCAGGAGTGATGATTTACAGTCTATAGGAAACAGGAGGTGCCCAGGCCCTGAAGTGCGACCAACACAGCTAAGGGATCCAGGTTTCTCCTCAGTCCATCCACTTTCTACCCATTTGTTCTGCCAGGCCACTTTCTTCAGGGGAACTGATTTCATTTCTGCTTGGCCTTCAAACAGGATCTGAGGCAAATGGGTTCTGTGTCGTCAGGCGCCGCTCTGGTAGATGGAACCTTGTCTTTGCCTTCTCTTCTGTGGGAAAGTCCAACTTCGGTATGGAGCAGACGATGCAGAGGGCTGGTGGGAATCGGGTCTGCTCAGGGATCCTGGACATGCCTTCTCCCAGGCTCCAGAGCCTGGAAGATTAGGGATGGGCGCAGGAAGACCCCTTTGAGCCACCAGACTATGTTCAGCATAGGGTTGTGGCAAGTGGCCCTGTCTGGGCGTCCGACGGCCCTAATTCCTGCTCGCCCCTGTTACCTGACTTCAAATACCCTTCGCCTCTCTCCCCAGCACAGTATGCACATCTAGCCGTACCCTTCGCTGAAGCGAGGAATGAGCTTCCCGATCAGCCACTCGTGGCCGGGATTCCCCACAGCCCCTTTGCGCATCCCCCAGGGTTGTCCTAATGCTCAGAAGGGCCTTAGCGGGCAGCCGTATCTCAAACTGTGAATCATCCCTGGAAAGCGCGGGCTGCAGCGGGCTGCGACGGGGAGGAGGGGTCTCCGTCTCTGCAGCCCTGGCGTCCCCTGCGGCCGCGAGCTAGGCGTGAGGGAGGGGTTCCGGTTGCAGGGGGGTTGGGTCGGGAGGGTCCCAGGAGGACTCCGGGAATGCAGTGGCCCAGGGCGCGCGGGAGCGTCCTCCTTCCGCTGCCCCCTCCCAGTACCAACATTCCGGTGCGGCTCCGGGATCGGGATCGGCCCTTCCCGGCGTCCCCGGGCCCCCGGCCAGCCCCCGGTCCGCCCCCAGGCGCGTCCCCAGCGCGACACCTGGGTGGTCCAGGCCGCAGCCGAGCGGTGGGCCCCACAACGCCCCCGGCCGGACGCCCGTGTCCCGGCGGGCGCGCGCGCGCGCGCGCGGAGCGGGGCGGGGCGCGCGGGCCGGGCCCGGCCGGGGGGTGTCGGATGTCACCCCCCGCGCACACCTCGACCACTGAGATGCGGAGACCTCCCCAGTCCTAGAGCGGAGCAGGAAGTGTCCCAGGGGAGGGAGCCGGAGGGCTCCGGCCTTTCCTTTCCTGCGCGTCCGGCGGGCTCCGCGGCGGCCAGGCTAGCGCGGCCCGCCAAAGGGGACGCGCCGCGGCGGTGAGTGCGGCCCGGAGCTCGGCGGGGCCCGCGCGCTCTGCCCGGTGCCTTCCCGAGTGCCCTGGCCTCCCCGCGCCCTGCTCCCGGCCCCGGCCTCCCCGCGCCCCGCTCCCGGCCTCCGCGCGCGCCCCGGCCTCCCCGCTCCCGGCCCCGGGCTCCCCGCGCCCCCGCCTCCTAGCCCGCAGCCCCGTCCTCCGCCTCCGCCCTGACCTCCCGCGCGCTCCCCGCTACCGGCCCCTCAAGCCCGGGCCTCCCCGCCTGCAGTCGCGGTCTCCCCGCGCGCCCGGGTCTCCCCGCTCGCAGCCCAGGTCTCTCCGCGCGCCCCGGCCTCACCACGCGCCCGGGTCTCCCCGCCCGCAGCCCAGGTCTCTCCGCGCCAGGGACTCCGCGGGCGGGGCTGTAAGGCTGCACGAATGCTGTTTTGCAGGCGCCTCCATTTGCTCGCACTAGTTCAGCCGCGTTTTCGTGTATGAGCGGGAGAAGGGGGCTCGACCAACCAAGGAGAGAGCCCCTCGGCCTCAGGAAGGACGCCCGGGAGGCCGGGCTGGAAGGATGAGGAGCTGCTGCCGGAGACTTCCGCAGCAGCAAGAGGGATTGGAGTTAGACTCGGGGAAGGAGGTCCGGGCTGCGAGGTGAGGAGCCTGGAGCGGATTACGCTGGAGGCGCGCCTGGGGTAGGCGGGGAACGAGGACAGCCTGCCTCTCTGTCTGGCCTAGCGTGCCCTCCTCCTTCCTTTCTGCTGATGGGGCTCTGTCCTCCGAGAGCTGCTACAGGCATGCCCCGCCCCCTTCGGGAAGGCCCCCGGGACTTAAGTTAGCTCATTCATCAGGCATCCTTCTGCGCCGCCTGCGTGCCAGGTGCCAGGTCCCGGGGTGACAAAGGCAGACCCGGCTGTCTGCTTAGGATGATCCGCACAGACCCCGAGCGGGATGCCCCGCTGCGAACAGAGTGTAGAAGGTGGGGCCCGAGCCCCCGCCCAAGCGTAGGGGCAGGTCTGAGCAATATAGAAGCCCGGCAGGTGTGCGCTGGCTGAACTCAAGGAACGTGGGGGCAGGTGGAGGAGAGATTGTATTCCAGGTGCTGGAGGCGGGAGGACACCCAGACACACTTGGAATACTTTGGTGTCATTCTGTATTGGTTTCTATGTTGCAGAGCAAGGGGGCCCAGAGACTGGAGTGTTTCTGATTGCCACTCAGTGGCCTTTGTTCTCTCTCCTGGCCTCACTGGTCTTCCTGTGAAATGGGAGTGAGCTGGAGCCTTATGCAGACTGGAGTCCAAGGCCCTCATGTTTCCCTATTCGCCCTTCCCTTGAGTCCCACAGTGCAGAGTCAGGGCTACTGCTCCCTGATGTCGCCCTGTGTGTGTTCACTGGGGAGGTGCAGGTGTGACTGCGCCAGAGCAGTACGCGGTTGCCTTCATCATGGTTTGAAGAGGACAAGGGGGTGGGTTAGAGGCTTGATGGAAGGCCAGTGCATCTTTAAACACATCCTAAAGTTTGCCATCCAGACTTGGGGGCAAATTGGGTGGAGGCTGATCTGAAAGCACTGATGTTTTTACATACGTAGTTACCTTCTGCTCTACACTCAGGATGTACCTGCCTCTTTTGACTCTTCCCATCTTATGCATGGGCATCATCTGGGCTGTGTGCTTTATCCCCCTGGATTCTGCTGGGTGCCATTAATTCTTGCTCTGTGTGAGTCCAGCAGATCCAGCACCGATGGCTGGCCCTGGGCACCAGCATGGCTGATTTCTGGTCCTGGATCCTCTTTGAAGGCTCCTCCCAGGCACCCCAGGCATGTCTGTTTGTGTCTTTCCAGCTCTTTTTGTAAAGGTCTCAAGGGCAAGAACGGGGACTTTGGCTGCGAAACCTCAAGATAGCGGCCTATTCGCTTGTCCTGTCCAGGAGGACCTGGCCACGGAAGGTACCACAGAGTCTCATTTCAATCTCTGCCCTGCATGTGGCCCTGTCGGGCTCCCTGGATGCCTGAAATGCCCGTGACGTGTTGATATGCTAGTGCTTCTCTCCCAGATCCTCCGCCTCATTTGGCTGCCCCGTTAGGGAAATCCTGTCATGATGCTGTTGTGTTGGGGGGGGGGGGGGTCTTCCCTATCTCCCCTTGTGCAAGGGCCAGCCACAGTGACCCTTGTCCCATGTCCGAGGACTTGTCCTATGGGCTGGTCTCTGCGGGTTTTGTCACTTTCCCCATCATTGCCCCCAAAAAACTGCCACAGGAGACCAGAACATTAAAGCCAGTGATTTCTGTTTGGAAATAGGGTCGTCCTCTGCTGCTGACCCCCATCAAATCCCATCATGCCCACAGCCCTGTGCCCCCGAGTCTTGGCTCCGAAAGAAAGCGAGGAGCCCAGGAAAATGAGGAGCCCACCAGGAGAGAACCCTAGCCCCCAGAGCGAGCTTCCCAGCCCCGAGTCCTCCCGCCGCCTCTTCCGCCGTTTTCGCTACCAGGAGGCGGCGGGCCCCCGGGAGGCCCTGCGCCGCCTCTGGGACCTGTGCCAGGGCTGGCTGAGGCCCGACAGACACACCAAGGAACAGATCCTGGAGCGACTGGTGCTGGAGCAGTTCCTGGCCATCCTGCCCCGTGAGATCCAGGGCTGGGTGCGGGCCCAGGAGCCCGAGAGTGGTGATCAGGCTGTGGCGGCCGTGGAGGCGCTGGAGCGGGAGCCTGGGCGGCCCTGGCAGTGGGTGAGCAGGGGAACACAGCGGGGCTGGGCAGCACTGGTGGGGAGGGTGCCTCGTGGCCCCTGGCTGCGGAGAAGTTCTGTGTAGAGCCCCACGCTTCAGCAAGGCTCATACTGGAGTTTGGTTTCCCAAGAAAGCAGGTTCCATTCCTTGAAGGTCCTGCTTTGGGGCATGGTTCTGTCCTATGCGGGGCCCTGGCGGAGCCTATGGCGGTCACTGTGCAGATGGTCAGCAGGACCTCTCCACCTCGCCCTGAGCACCCTCTCTGGGATTGCAGCTCAAGCACTGTGAAGACCCCGTGGTGATTGATGATGGCGAAGGCCCTCCAGACCGAGAGCCGGAGCGGCTGCCGGCAGAAGCCCAGAGCGACCTTGCAAAGAGCCAGGACAGCCAGCCCACGGCCGTAGCACAGGGCCCTGGGCTCCCGAGCAGAACCCCGGGCCAGCCCGGTGGGGATCCAGGTACTCAGTGGGGTTACCCCTCCCTGTGCCTCTGGCTCTGGGCTTGGGTTTTTCTTGCTCATCCCCTGAAGAGCCGTGAACTGTTTCCATGGTCTGGGTCCTTCTATAGAGCAATTCAGTCAGGATCTCCTGAGGATGTGTGCCCCCTTCACTGTGGTAAATCCACACAGAGTGACCAGGGCTGTGGGTGGGTGTCTGAGGCCGCACCATCTCCTCTTCTTGAGGGTGCATCTCCAGGCTCGGTCGGTTTGGGGAGACGCCTGTGTGGGTGGCTGAGCACAGCCACATCTTGTGTTTCTGAACCTCCTTCCCCAGCGAAGAAATAGCTGCTCTCCAGATTTGTTAGGAAGCTGCAAGGAAATCTACAAGTGCTTCAGAGGGAACAGGGTGGGTTTTTCAGGCCTGAATGTCGCCTGGACCTATTTGGCTATCTGTACAAAGAGTGCCAGTGGTGGCTTGAGGCAGGTGGCTTTGACTCCTCTAGCTATGACCAAGAGCACTCTCCAAGTCCTGGTTTCCTTGCCCACCCTTTGGGGATAATCATCTTCCATATGGGTCTTTTGAGAATTAAAGGACTTTACCCACAGAATGCTGAGAGGGGAGACCCTGAGCCCCTCTTGACTTTTGGTCACGGTAACCACCATGGGAAGTTGTGGTTGAGAGGAGTGACCCCTGTGGGGTGCAGGTTGGCGTGGGCAGACTCCCCACGTTGTACTATAGTTACATATGCCGTAGGAAGCCGGGAGTGCACTCCTGTGACTCACAGAAGTGATCCTTTATAAGCTTTTCAGTAAAAAAAAAAAAAAAAAATATTAAGTTTCTTTTTGGGTGGAATTAATCTGACTTTAGTACAGATGTCCAGGCACGCTGGCCTTGTGTTAGTTTGCTAGGGATTGCTTGGCAAAGCATTGTACTGGGCAGGCCCAACAATGCAGGTTTACATCCTCAGAGTTCTGCGGGATAGATGTTCTAAACCAAGGTGCAGGCAGGCTTGCTTTCCCGTGAGGCTCCTTCCTTGGCTTGTTGATCACCGTGGTCTCCCTGCATCTCCACACGGTTGTCCTAATCTCTATTTATAAGGACACGAGTCGTTGGAGCAGGGCCCACCCTTGTGACCTCACGTTAACTCATTACCTCTTCAGAGACCTCTCTAAATGCAGTCATATTCTGAGGTACTAGGGTTGGGACACAACTCAGCCCAGAACTCATTCTCCCAGATAAACCTTGTGTGTGTACACAGCCTGGGTCGTGCCCTGGGAGGGTCTTCAGGAGGGCGGATAGGAGATCCAGGCGCTGCACCAGCCCAGGCAGGTGAGCCGGGTGCTGCAAGGGGCTTTGGGTCAGATAGGTCAGCTCCAGTATTTCCCCGGGCAACAGTAAATGGATAGAGTAGGCATGATGCGAGTTAGTTATCAGGAAGACCTTAAAATTCATCATTGACTTGTGGGGATGAGCCTCCAGTAGCAGCTATATAGTTCCTATGTTGTTGTTTTTTTTTGTTTTTTTTTTCTAAGTTTATTTATTTATTTAGAGAGTGAGAATGGGATAGCATGAGCAGGGGAGGGGCAGAGAGAGGGTGAGAGAGAGAATGCCAGATAGCCTCAGCACAGTTAGCACGGAGCTTGACTCAGAGCTTAAACTCCCAACCGTGAGCTCATGACCTGAGCAGAAATCCAGAGTTTGACACATGACCACCTGAGCCACCCAGGCACCCCAGTGTAGTTGCTAATCTTGAAGGTCTTCCTCAAAAGCTAGATTTTGTTTGGAGACAGCTCTGCAGAGGGATGTGCGTAGTGTCCCTGCACTCATTTCTTCTGGGGACATGTAAGGCAGGGCTGTAGTCCCTCCCTCAGAAGGCAGCAGGTAAGAGAGCATATTAAATCACCCCCTACTCGAATCCTGAGCTTCCACAGCTGGGGCAGCCAGACGTCACCACAGGCTAAACTGGCTCCCCTCCCGGTGTCTTGCCTGTGCCATGACGAAAGCTTCGTGTCCCAGGTCCGAAAGGTGAGGGACACTGGCTTCCAATGTTAGCTTTGGCAGTGATTTAACACATGACCTAGGGTCAGCCTCTGGGATTTCCTCTCAACCAGGAGATGGTAGTACAGCTTTCCAAGTCTCACTCTGTAAAAGGAGCATATTGTTTTTTTAAAGTTTACTTATTTTTCGGAGAGAGAGAGAGAATCTCAAACAGGCTCCACACCATCAGTGCGGAGCCCGATGTGAGGCTCAAACTCATAAACTGCGAGATCGTGACCCGAGCCAAAATCGAGAGTTGGAGACTTAATCGACTAAGCCACCCAGACGCCCCAAAAGGAGCGCATTCTAAAACACAGCTCGGGTTCACACAGCAACTCCCTGCCAGGTACATGGCTCCCCCCCTGCTAGCAGAAGCCTGAGGCAGGCGATGAGTCCCAGCCAGAGGAGGGACGTCATAGGAGAATACAGCAGAGGTCCCAGCAGCTCAAGTTGAGGGCAGGTGAGATGACTCTAATCACACACTCTGCACTTTCATGTGACAGTAGCTCTTCCAAGAGTACCTCACAGCTGCTTCCTCATGCAGCTTTGCAATTTATGAACTTAAAAATCTATAGATGATAGCGGAGTCTACAATCATGTTCATTACTAGCAGCTCTTACTGGCACCACAGCCCCGTAGAGCTTTAACCTTTATTTTCCCCCATATCGCGGTTGAAGCTGAGATCCCTGCACCCGTGGAAAGTTGCAGAGCTACCTGATGGCAGCATACAGTTATCCTGATGAGCTGAGTAAATACACAGATTTGCTAAACTACTGTATTGTCCACCTGAAACTAATATAACGCTGTATGTGTACTATACTGGAATTAAAATTTAAAAAAATAAAATAATAGTGGCACCTGGGTAGCTCAGTCAGCTGAGCATCTGACTCTTGATTTCAGTTCAGGTCATGATCGCAGGGTCATGGGTTTGAGCCCCATATTGGACTCTACACTGAGCATGGAGCCTCCTTGGGATTTTCTCTGTCTCCTCTGCCCCTCCCTGTTCATACTCTTTCTCTTAAAAAAAAATTAAAAAACGGGCACCTGGGTGGCTCAGTCAGTTAGGCGTCTGACTCCGACTCAGGTCATGATCTCATGGTTTGTGACTTCAAGCCCTGCATTGGGCTCTGTGCTGACTGCTCAGAACCTGGAGCCTGGTTTGGATTTTGTGTCTCCCCCTCTCTCTGCCCCTCCCCCGCTCATTCTCTCTCTCTCTCTCTCTCTCTCTCTCTCTCTCTCTCTCTCTCTCTCTTCTCTCTCTCTCTCTCTCTCTCTCTCTCTTTCTCTCTCTCTCTCTCTCTCTCTCTCCCTCCCTCCCTCTCTCCCTCTCCCTCTCCCTCTCTCTGCCAAAAACAAACATTAAAAAATTGTTTAAAAATTGGGGGCACTTGGGTGGCTCAGTTGGTCAGGCGTCCAACTTTGGCTCAGGTCATGATCTCATGGTTTGTGGGTTTGAGCCCCGCATTGGGCTCTGTGCTGACAGCTCAGAGCCTAGAGCCTGCTTCAGATTCTATATCTCCCTCTCTCTGTCCCTCTCCTGCTGACACTGTGCAACTCTCAAAAATAAATAAGCATTAAAAAAATTTTATTAAAAAACATCACATATACACAAAAACCTCCCTAGTGACCTAGTGCACATGACCCAGGCATTCCCCGCTGAAGCCTTCTCATTGGTCACATAAATTCTTGTGGTTCACAAGTGCTTTACCCCTTTGACGTCTTGCAGCCCTCCTCTTGCAGATGAGAAGAGACCTGAGATTTATGAATCCACGTTTCTTCTCTTTCAGTTCTGCAAGAGCCTGCCCTTCTTCAGGAGGCAAGTCTGAGGGACACACAGCAGGTAACTGCCCTGCAGCTGCCCCCGGTGAGTGATGTGTGGACAGCCCTTGAAGAACCCCATCTCTGCCTGCCAGCTGTGATGGTGGGAGACAGATGTCCTCCCCCTGTGTGTTAGGGTTTCCCCCTTGTGAAAAAAGGGAGACCTCTCTTTTCATACTTCACAGGGTACTGTCTTACGCAGTGATAACCACAGTGATTATATTTAGGAAATGGAGGAAAAACAGATTATGTCAGTGCTGTACGCAAGCGGGCATGTTGTTGGGGAGTTTCCTGGGCGTTTTTCCCTGTTGTGATTCTGCACAAGGCCATGCAAGGCTTCCCTTGTTGGGCGTCCCTGTGGAATGGAAAGCTGATCCGATAGGGGGTCTCACGCACTTCCTTCCAGCCTCATTGCCTCTGGCCACGGTTTCTCATCACACCCCCTTTGTTTCTCTCTAATGATGTCTGCTGGCTGGCACGCGACTTGGGTATTACAGCCTGGTCTGGTTGTACGAGAAAGTGCATGACAAGAAGGTGTGGACCTTGTCTGGTTATTGTTCCTTACAGATGGAGGGCCATCTGAAGGCTGGTAGACACACAGTAATCACGTCCCAAGGTTGCTCTCAGCAATCCTAAGCACAATGCATCCCGCATAACCTGAAGCCTGGGTACGTGGTACCGGGCACATGGGGTGGGGCACCTCCTTTCCCCAAGAGCTGCGTTCGTGGGCTCTGTTCACATGTGTCAGCATCTCCCATGTAGTGTGGTGGCTGCTGAGCACAAATGTGAGCCCAAGGAGGGAAAACTCAGGTTTCTTATTAAAGATTGAGACTTTTGGCCAGTATGACACACAGAGATGCTGTGATCTTAGTATCTAATGAGCCTTGGTATTCGTCTTTGAATTTCTCTGCGTTCCTATACCCCAACCAAGGTATTCGTCTTTGAATTTCTCTGCGTTCCTGTAAAGGCCCCAGTAAACAGGAGACAGATTTTGGTAAGTCAGTGCTGTTTCATCACTCTGCTGAAGATCGTTTCTGCTCAGTGGAGTGAAAGTCTTCATCACGAAGGTTTTTGTTTCTCAGTCTTTCTAACATTTTTTTTAAGTTTATTTATTTTGAGAGAGAGAGAGAGTGAAGGAGGGAGTGGCAGAGTGAGAGAAAGAGAATCCCAAGTAGGCTCTGTGCTGTCAGCACAGAGCCCAACATGTGGCTTGAACTCACAATCTGAGATCATGACCTGAGTGGAAATTAAGAATCAGACACTTAACCGACTGAGCCCCCCCCAGGCGCCCCTTAGTTTCAATTGTAGTAAAATACATGTTACATAAAATTTACCATCTTAACTATTTTTATGTACTGTAGTGTTTTTAAGTGTTTAGTAATACACATATTCACACTGTCATGCAGCCCATCTCCAGAACTTTCTCATCTTTCCAAACTGAAACTCCTCACTGGTTCCAGGAATAGCTCGCCGTGTCCCCAGAGAGATGACCGTTCTATTTTATGAACTCAGCTACCCTAACTAGCTTGCATAAGAATTACACCTTTGTGACTGGCTTGTTTCACGTAGTATAGGGACTTCAGGGTCCGTCCATACCGTATCCTGTGACAGGACTTCCTTTCTGAGGCTGGATAATATCCCATAGTGTGTGTATAATGCATGTTGTTTATTCATTTTTGGTGGACCCTTGGTTTGTGTCCAGCTGTCGTGAATAATGCTGCTGTGAACGTGGGTACATGTAATGTTTATCTTTTTTCTTTGAGTAACTACCTTCGCATGCAGTTGTGAGAAATATCAGAGATCCCTTGTACTCTTTACACTAAATGGTAACGTCTTGTGAAAACACAGCCCGAGGCTACAGCCAGCGCACTGGTGTTGATACACACACGATACAGAACATTTGTGTCACCACGACCATCCCTCCTGTTGCTTTTTATAGTGAAATCCATGGCTCCTTCACGCCGTCCTCTCGTTGGCCACACTAACCACAGATGTTGTCAACTTCACGGACATTGTATAGACAGACCCCTGCCTTTGGGGGTTGACTGTTCAGTCGGCACGGTCTGAGGAGCTGTTTATTTCTGAGTGGAATTCCATGGTCCAGATACACCACATTTTTTTGCCCATGCACCTGTTGAACAACCTCTGGGTTGTTTTCTAGTTTGGGCCATTCTGCCTAATGCTGTTGTAAATATTTATAAGGTTTTTATGTGAGCGTCACTTTGTGTCTCTGGGGTAAATGCCCAGGTATATAGTCCCTGGGTTGTGTGCTAAGTGCAAATTTAGTTTTGTCTTCTGGAGGGACTCTACGCCATCCCATTCCCATGAGCAGTGTGTGAGTAATCTACATTCTCACTGCCACCATTTACTGTTTGCACTGTTTTTTTTTTGTTTTTTTTTTTTAAGCTGTTCTGATGGGTGTGCTGTGATGTCTCATTATGGTTTACATTTTCATTCCATGAGGGCTAATAATGTCGGGCATCTTTTCCTGTGCGGATCTGACCTGTGAATATCCTGTCATCTTCTATGGAATATTTCATCACGACTTTTGCTCATGTTCTAGTGGGACCATTTGCATTTTTCTCTTACTTTGAGAGTTCCTTATATGTCCCAGATATTTGACCTTCGTTGGATATGTGTTTTATAAATGTTTCCTCTCATTCTGGAGCTTGACTTTCCTTCCCTTTGACAGGGTCTTCCCACCCCCTCCCCCCTGCCCCCAACCAAGGTTTCATCCATTTTCTTTTACTGTATTTAATTTTTATTTTATTTTTTTTTATTAAAGTATAGTTGAAGCACAAAAGTTTTTAGTGTTCGTTTACTCCAAATTGTGAGTTTTTCCTTTTAAGGATCGTGCTTTTGGTGTAAAGTCTAAGAACTCTTTGCCTGGTCTTCAATCTCAAAAACTTCATCCTATATTTTTGCCTAAAAGTTATATAGTTAAACATTTTCCATTTTAAGTCTATGATTGGTTTAATCCATGATCTGTGATCCAGTTGGATTTGAGTCCATGATCTGTAGCTTATTTATTTATGTATGTATGTATGTATGTATGTAAGTTTCTTTATTTTGAGAGAGAGAGAGAGAGAGAGAGAAAGCAGGGGAGGGGCAGAGAGAGAGAGGAAGAGAGAATCCCAAGCAGTTTCCACACTGTGGAGCCCAATGTGGTGCTCCATCCCACAAACCCACGAGATCATGACCTGAGCTGGACACTCAATCGCCTGAGCCATCCAGGCGCCCCCGTGATCTCTAACTTATAAATGAGGTGTGACACATTAGTTGTGTCTTATTTGTTTGTGCCAGTGGATGTCTGGTTCCAGCCCCATCTGTTGGAAAGGTTTTCGGGGCTCCTGGGTAGCTCAGTGGGTTTAGGGTCTCACTCTTGACTCTGGCTCAGGTCATGATCTCACAATTCGTGAGATTGAGCCCTCCATCAGGTCTGTGCTGTCAGCATGGAGCCTGCTTGGAATTCTGTCTCTCCCTCTCTCTCTCTGCCCTCCTCTGTGCTCTCTCAAAATAAAGAAGTAAACATTTAAAAAAAAAAAAAAAAAAGGAAGATTTTCTTCCCTCCATTGAATTGCTTTTGCTCCTTCGTCAAACATCACTCGAGGGGCGCCTGGGTGGCTCAATTGGTTGAGCGTCCGACTTTTGATTGTGGCTCAGGTCATGATCCCAGGGCCTGAGATCTATCCCCACATCCATGCTGGGTGTGGAGCCTGCTTAAGATTCTCTGTCTCTCTTTCCGCCCCAGCCCTTTCGTGCACACACTCACGCTTTCTCTCTCTGTAAAAAAAGCAAAAACTCTGTTGAGCATATTTCTATAGGTCTGTTCCTGGGTTCTTTACTCTGTTTCATCGACCTAGGTCTGTCTCTACTAATACTGCACAGCTTTGATTACTGCGGCTATTTTCTAAGTCTTGGAAGTGGCGGCCTTGATTCCTCCCATTGTATTGTTTTCAGAAATTACTTCAGCTGTTTTAGTCCCTTTGCCTTTCTTTGTAAATTTTAGAATAATCTTGTCCATGTCTACAAAGAGTCTTACAGAGATTTCGATAGGAATTTTGTTTAGCCTGTATATCCGTTTGGGGAGCATTGACATTTTCACCCATCTGAGTCATTCTGTCTGTGAATGTGGGATGCCTCTCCATTTACTTATTTCTTTCTCTCTTTTTTTTTTAAGATTTTTTTATTTTTATTTTTTTTGAGTAATCTCTGTAGCCAGTGTGGGACTAGAACTCACGACCTCGAGATCAAGAGGTGCACACTTCCCCAACTGAGCCAGTGGGCACCCCTCCATTTACTTACTTCTTCTTTGATTTCTTTCATTAGCACTGTGTACTCCTTAGCTTGTAAGTAGCTGTACACGTTTTGTTAAATTCATACCTAAGTACTTCATTTTTTGAGCAATTATAAATGATACTATTTTTTTTTTTTTTTAATTTTGATTTCTAGTATAAGACATGCAGTGGAAGGGAGCCTGGGTGGCTCAGACAGTTAAGTGTCTTGATTTTGGGTCAGGTCATGATCACAGGGTAATGAGTTTAAGCCCTGTATCAGGCTCGGCACTGACATTGTGGAGCCTGCTTGGGATTCTCTCTCCCTCTCTCTGCCACTCTCCCCTGCTCATGCGCACAGGCTTTCTCTGTCCCAAAATAAATAAATAAACTTAACAACAACAACAAAAAGGAATGCAGTTGGTTTTTTTGTATGTTGATTTTGTATTCTGTGACCTTGCTGGATTGACACATTGTTTAAGGAGGGATTTTTGTTGGTTTGTTTTTAAATAGAGTCCTCTAGATTTTCTATGTAAACCATCATGCTATCTGCAAATAAAAACTGTTTTATTTCTTTCCAATTATATGCCTTTATATCCTTTTCTTGCTTCATTCAGCTGGTGAGGACTCTTATCATGTTGTTGAAAAGCACTGATGAGAGCAGATGTCCTTGTTCCCAATCTTAGAGAGAAAGCATTCAGTCTTTCACCATTTGGTATGTTAGCTGTAGGATTTTTGTAAATTCTCTTTATCCACTTGAGAAACCTCCTCAATTCCTGTTTCTCTGGAGTTTTTATCATGGGTGGTTATTGAATTTTGTCCAATGTTACGTGTTTTTGTTTCCATTGATCACATGAATTTTCTTGCGACTCTTAATATTGTGGGTTATGTTTATTGATTTTTGAATATTGAACCGGCCTTGCCTCCCTGGAATAAACGTCTTCTTGCCATGGAATAAACGCCTTCTTCTGTTGATATATTACTGGATTTTATTTGCACTTACAGTTGAACATTGAACACATGAATTTGAACTGTTTGTCCACTTATACAAAGATTTCCTTTTGACAAATGCAGTACTTTAATGTATTTTCCTTGCGATTTTCTTAATAATGATCTCTTTTGTCACTTTATTATAAGAATGCAGTGTATAATACATATAACATACAAAATATGGGTTAACTGTTTATATCATCGGTAAGTTTTCCTTATGGTAAAGAGCAGGTGATTAGTAAAGTTTTGGGGAAGTCAAAAGGTATACATGGATTTTCTGTTGTAGTGGGGGAGGGTCGGTGCCCCTAATCCCTGACTTGTTCAAGGGTCACCTGCATTTTAAGAATTTCTGTACCTATACTCATGGGTGAGTATGGTGAATCAGAAAGTGTCCCCTTTTATTTTCTAAAAGAGATTGTTTAGAATTGGTTTTATTTATTTGTTTGTTATTTTTTAAATGTTATTTTAGAGAGAGAGAAAGAGAGTGCACATGAGGTGGTGAGGGACAGAGAGAGAGAATCCCAATCTGGGGGTCCATGCTCAGTGCAGAGCCCGACCTGGTGCTCAATCTCACGACCCTGGGGTTGTGACCTGACCTGAAAACCAAGAGCCAGAAACTCAACCCTGGGCCACCCAGGCACCCCTAGACTTGGTTTTGATTCTTCAACATTTGGTAGAATACGATAGTGGAACCATATGAATGGGAGATTTTGTCGGGGTGGGGGGGAAGTGGTATTTTAATTATAGAGCCAACTTCCTTAATGGTTACAGAGCTGTTCATGTGATCTGATAGTGGTTGAGTTTTGGTAGTACGCGCTTCTCAAGCAGTTGGCTCATTTCATTGAAATTGTCAAATGTATTGCATGTAGACTTTCTTGTGGTGTTCCTTTATCGTTTTGGTATGGGCATGGTCTGTGATATTCCGGTTTCATTTCTGATACTGGAAATTTGTGTTTTCTCTCTCTCTCTTTTTTTTTCTGTTTAAGTCTTGTTAGAGGTTTTCACTTTCACTGACCTTTTCAAAGAACTAGTTCATTGTTTCATTGGTTTTTCTTTGTTATTTTCCTGTTTTCAGTTTCATTGATTTCTGCTCTCATCTTGACTCTTTTCTTCTTCCTACATGCTTTGGGTTTATTTTACTGTTTGCCTTCTAGGTTCCTGAGGTGGGAGCTTCAATTATTGATTTGAGACTTTCCCTCAAATGTAAGCATTTTTTTTTAATTTACATCCAAGTTAGCATACAGTACAATAATGATTTCAGGAGTCAAATCCAATGATTCATCCCCTGTGTATAACACCCAGTGCTCATCCCAGCAAGTGTCTTCCTTAATGCCCCTTGCCCATTTAGCCCATCTCCCCTCCCACAACCCCTCCAGTAACCCTGTTTGTTCTCCATATTTAAGAGTCTCTTATGTTGTGTCCCCCTCCCTGTTTTTATATTATTTTTGCTTCCCTTCCCTTATGTTCATCTGTTTTGTATCTTAAAGTCCTCATATGAGTGAAGTCATATGATATTTGTCTTTCTCTGACTAATTCCACTTAGCATAATACCCTCTAGTTCCATCCATGTCGTTGCAAATGCCAAGATTTCATTCTTTTTAATTGCCAAGTAACACTCCATTGTGTGTGTGTGTGCATGTGTGTATACATACCATGTCTTCTTTATCCATTCATCCATCAATGGACATTTGGGCTCTTTCCATGCTTTGCCTTTGTTAATAAATGTAAGCATTTTTTAATATAAGCATTTTAGTGCTGTAGATATCCCTCTGAGAACCACTTTGGCTGTATCCTACAAGTTACAGTATGATGTGGTTTTACCTTCATTTATTTCAGTGTATTTTTTAATTTCTCTTGAGCCTTCTTTGACCCAAGGATTATTTTAAAATGTGGTATTTCATTTCCAAAGGCTTGAAGGTTTTCCCTTTATTTTCTTTTATAGATTTCTGGTTTAGTTCCATTATGATCCAAGAATATACTCTGTATTTCTTTCAAATTTGTTGGGAGTTTCTCCTCTCCCTCCAGGATTTTGATGACCCAGTGTATGGTCTGTCTTGGTATAGTCCTGTGCACACGTAAAAACAGGATATATATTCTGCTGGTGTTGGGTGAAGTGTTTTATAGAAGTTGATCAGAACCTCTTGTTTGGTGGTGCTATCAAGTTACTTCTTATTTTCTGTCAGTTGAGAGCAGGATATGGAAGTCAATAGTAATTGATTTGTCTGTTTTCCTTTGAGTTCTGTCAGTTTTTGCCTTGTATATTTTTCAGCTTTGTTGTTTGGTACATACACATTTAGGATTGCTATGCCTTCACGGACTACCCTTTTATTATATAACATCTCTAGTAATTTTCTTTGCTGTATCTCATTTGGTATTAATATACCTACTCTTGTTCCTTTTGATTAATGGTTGTGTAATGTATACTTTCCATCTTTTTACTTCCAACCTGCCAAATCATCATGTTTGAGGTGAGTTTCTTTTAGATAGCATATAGTTAGGGGCACCTGGGTGGCTCAGTCGGTTAAGCGTCTGACTCTTGGTTTCAGCTCATGGTCACGATAGCATGGTTTGTGAGACTGAGCCCCACGTGGGGCTCTGCGCTCACTTGAGAGCCTGCTTTGGGTCTTCTGTCTCCCCCTTTCTGGGCCTCTCCCACTTGTGCGCTCGCTCTCTCTCTCTCTCTCTCTCCCTCTCAAAAATAAATAAACATAAAAAAATTTAGATAGCCTATATTTGGGTCAGGTTTTTTGTTTTTTATTAATTTTAAATATATATTTTAAATTTTTTAAAAATTTACTTTATTATTTATTTGGAGAGATAAAGCACTGGTGGGGGAGGGGCAGAGTGGGAAGGAGAGAGCGAATCCCAAGCAGGCTCCATGCTGTCAGCACAGAGCCCAACTCAGGGCTCCATCTCACAAATCATGACCTGAGCCAATACCAAGAGTTAGACGCTTAACGTTTAACTGAGTGAGCCACCCAGGTGCCCCAGATCAGGTTTTTTAATCCCCTCTGCCAATCACTGTGTTTTAAGTGATGAATTTAGGGGCACCTGACTGGCTCAGTTGTTAGAGCATCAGTTCTTGATCTCAGGGTCTTGAGTTCCAACCCCATGTGTGGTATAGAGTTTACTTTAAAAAAAAAAAAAGGTCTTATTTAGACCATTTATATTTTTAAAAATTTTTTTTTTAATTTACATCCAAATTAGCATATGGTACAACAATGATTTCAGGAGTAGATTCCTTAATGCCCCTTACCCATTTAGCCCATCCCCCCTCCCCCAACCCCTCCAGTAACCCTCTATTTGTTCTCCATATTTATGAGTCTCTTATGTTTTGTCCCCCTCCCTGTTTTTATATTATTTTTGCTTCCCTTCCTTTATGTTCATCTGTTTTGTCTCTTAAAGTCCTCATATGAGTGAAGTCATATGATATTTGTCTTTCTCTGACTAATTTCACTTAGCATAATGCTCTCCAGTTCCATCCACGTAGTTACAAATGACAAGATTTCATTCTTTTTGATTTCCGAGTAATACTCCATTGTGTGTGTGTGTGTGTGTGTGTGTGTGTGTGTGTGTGTGTGTGTGTGTATCTTTATCATCTTCTTTATCCATTCATCCATCGATGGACATTTGGGCTCTTTCCATACTTTGGCTATTGTTGATAGTGCTGCTATAAACATGGGGGTGTACATGTCCCTTAGAAACAACACACCTGTATCCCGTGGATAAATGCCTAGTAGTGCAATTGCTGGGTCGTAGGGTAGTTCTATTTTTATTTTTGGGGGGGAACCTCTATACTGTTTTCCAGAGTGGCTGCACCAGTTTGCATTCCCATAGACCATTTATATTTTAATGTAATTATTGACATGCCTTTTTTCCCATTTGTTCTGTTTTTCATTTCTCTTTTTTTTTTTTTTCTTGCCTTGCTCTGGGTTACCTGAACATTCTGTAGCTTTCCATCTTGACTTACCTAGTGTGTTGTCAAGTATATGTCTTTATATTGTTAAAATATTCAGTGACACTTGTTACAGATGATAAGGCAGACTTTATTCAGGACCACATAGGGAACATGACAGGAATCGTGCAGTGGAGGAGAGAGCTGGGGCTCACCTCCAAATACAGCAATGGCAAGTGGGAGTTTACGGCCGGGGAGCATGGGGTAGGGAGGTCTGTGGACAGAACATTACTAGGAGGAAACATCAGGGATAAGATGGGGTTCCAGCTAAACTGACCTAACAGGATTCTCACCAAAGGCAGGCCACAGAGATCAGACTTCACCTAGGGATGATGGACAATAAGGAACCTAATCAGGTATCAAGGGTTGGGGTTCTGGTTAAACTGACTTATCAGCGTTCTTACTAAACATGCGTTTTGTTTTATATTCTACAATTTTAAAAAGCTTTTAAAGGAGTTTTTATTTTTTTTAATATGTATTTATTTTGAGAGAGAGAGCATGCGTGTGCGTGAGCTCAGGAGGGACAGAGAGGGAGGAAGACAGAGACTCCCAAGCAGGATCCATGCCACCAGTGCAGAGCCCAACATGGGGCTCGAACCCACGAACCATGACCTGCGCTGAAATTGAAGAGTCGGACACTCAACCGACTGAACCACCCAGGTGTCCAAAAATGTGTGTTTTATAAGGAGGTGCCTTATAGGAGGGCCACAGATGGCCCCAGGAGAAGATTCGGGAGCCTGACTAAAGTTTGGTCAATCAAAGAATCTGTCATGCAGCTTTTCTAGTGATTGCTGTGGGTATTAAATTATGTATGTATGTATGTATCTATCTATCTATCTATATATATATATGTATATATCTGTGTGCATATAGATGTATACAGATGTATATGTATTGATTTTATTGATTCAAACCAGAAATCAATATATCCATATCCAGATATACCTCTATATTATACATATAGATATATAGAGAGATATTTATCTTATCACAGCCCTTAACATCCCTTCATCCCCCCCCCCCCCTTTTGTATTAAAAGTGATTAGGGGTTGCCTGGGTGGCTCAGTTGATTGGGTGTCTTGAGTCTTGATTTTGGCTCAGGTCATGATCTCAGAGTCATGGGGTTGAGTCCCATGTCGGGCTCTGTGCTGAGTGAGCATAGAGCCTGCTTGAGATTCTCCCCCATTTGTGCTCTCTCTCCAAAATAAAAAAATAAAGTTTCTTTAAAAGGTGATTTAACTAGTTCCTGTAGACACTTTTTTTTTTTGGACAGAAAGAGAAAGAGTGTGCACACGAGCAGGGGAGGAGCAGAGAGAGACACACACACACACAGAATCTGAAGCAGGTTCCAGGCTCTGAGCTATCACTATAGAGCCTGACGTGGGGCTTGAACTCATGAACCGTAAGATCATGACCTGAACCAAAGTCAGGTGCTCAACCGACTGAGCCCCCAAGTGCGCCTCCCAAGATACATTTAGAACTACATCAGACTGTCAGTTATTGAGAAAACTTAAATGGAGAAGGAAAGCCTAGTGCATCTCCTATTTTTGCTTACCATTTTCTTCCTTTTGGTTCCTTCTCTGGCTTCCTTTCCACTTAGATAATTTCCTTCAGCCTTTCCTACAGGGCGAGTCTGCTGGTCAAGATGGACTTGGTTGTGATCCATCTGAGAATGCCTGGATCCCTCCATTCCTGCAGGTGTTTTCTCCCGACATGGGCCCCACACTGCCCCGATTCCTGTCAGTACTTGAAGCATATGGCCCCCCTCTGCCTGCCCTCCGTGGTTTCTCATCAGAGACGGGGATTTTCTTCCCTCATGTGGGGAAGCTGTCATTTTCCTCTAGCCACTTTTCAGATTCTGTTTTTGGAAGTTTAATTAGGATGTGTTTTGGTGTGGATTTCCTTGGATTACCTGTTTGGGGTTGGCTCTGCTTCCTGAATGAGCTGGTCTAACGTCTTTTTCCAGAGAAGGGAATTATTGAGGCCTGGTTTCTTGGAGGCGTTTTTCGGCCCTACGCTGTGTGCCCATCTGGGACATGTTCTTGCAGTCCCACAGGCACCGGAGACTGTTAGAGCATCTCCGCCACAGTTGGCTTTTGCTGTCTTCACAGGTTGACAGACTGTCCTGTGCCCTTCATTCTGCTGTTGAGCTCATCCCTGAGCTCTCAGGTTCTCGGTTCTTGTATTTCCATTTACTTGCTCTTTATATCTTCCGTTTTCACTCACTTTGAGATCGTTCTGGTTCTTGGTGTTGCCAGTGATTTTCTTGCTTTCTTTCTTCCTTTCTTTCTTCTTTTCTTTCTTTTTTAATGTTTATTTAGTTTTGAGACTGAGAGAGAGAGAGAGAGCGAGCACGGGGATGGGGGAAGGGGCAGAGAGAGAGAGAGGCAGACAAAGAATCCGCAGCAGGCTCCAGGCTCTGAGCTGTCAGCTCAGAGCCCGACGTGGGACTCGAACTCAGGAGCCTTGAGATCATGACCTGAGCTAAAGTCAGATGCTTAACCAACTGAGCCACCCAGGTGCCCGTGACTTTCTATGTTATGTTATGACACTCTGGGTCCCCTTGAAACCTGTTCAGGTGGGTTTTCACTCTGACCCCTGCTTAAGCAGAAGACCCTCAGGGTGGGCTGTCCTGTCCTGTTCCTGCCAGGGAGGGAAGGAGTCCAGCCCCCTCCTCAGTCTCCATGGGCACCAGGGAGGGGGGCTCCTGACTGGGGCAGAGCTCCAACTGACCACGTGGTCTCCCTAGATGACCACAGGTGTGGGGGCGGGCGGGGAGGGGTGAACTGTTCCAGCCAGCAGGACAGGAGCCCTGGCTTCTGCTCAGCCCTCTCGGAGGCCACTACACCCAGCAGTGGGGTGTCAGGATGCCTGGCATCAGCCTCATGAGGGTGTTTGTTCTCTGCCACAGGAGCAGGCTGGGGGCTGTGGTGTTTTCTGCGGTGCTGGGTAGAGGAGAACAGTAATGCTGGCTGGCTCAGCTGCTCCTTTCCTGGTCTTGTGGCTGAGACCACAAGCTTTGTTCGGGTTTGTTTTTCTCTGCACCTGGGGTGGGGAGAGGGGGGGTGTCTCTGGCTTGCCAGCTTCTCTGCGTTCACTTCAAGTTGGGATGCATGAGACATAAAGAATGAGAGCTCGTCACCTTGAGATACCTCAGGGTCCACGCCAGCCTTCTTCCTCTCCCCATTCAGACTCCCATGTGTGTTTTATGCATCAGGGGGCTGGGATTTTAGCTATTCTTAGAGGCGGGAATCAGGGAAAAGTAGCTCTGTTTTTAAATTGACATATTTATGTACTCCATCCACTCTCCTTATAAAAATTGGCAGGACTGGACATCTAAGTGGGTCAGTTGGTTAAACGTCCCTCGCAATTTTGGCTCAGGTCATGACCTCATAGTTCATGGGTTCAAGCCCCACATTATACTCCGTGTTGACAGTGCACAGCCTGCTTGAGTTTTTCTCTCCCCTCCCAAAAATAAACACTAAAAAAAAAAAAAAAAAAAAAAAAAAGGAGAAGAAGAAGAATGAGCAAGATTTAGCACAGGAGTGTGTTACATGTTCCCAGTTCCTGTGAAGATCTTCAAATGTTTTGTTGAACTTGCACCCAGAGTTACCTGTGCCAGTTTTTTCTCCCTTGCAGGGATTATGCTGTACATCCTTGCTTCTCCCTGACATGTGAGCATTTCCCCATATGAGACAGAAGTCCCCGGGGGTCCCAGGGTGGCTGTGTCAGACTGTGTCAGACTCTGTCAGCAAGTAGAGCATCACAGATCCACCACCTGGCCCTGGCACTGGGGTTTGCTTCCATGATGCTAACTTTGTCCACTGTGATTAGTTCCTATTTCCACTTGGGGTCTGTTCCCAGACACCCATCCAAGGCTAAAGTGAGCAGTTTCTACATCTCCTCCACTTTTGTCTTCAGAATCTGCAGAACCAGAACCACACTGCCATCTGAGAGCTCTGATTTCTTTTTTTTTTCTTTCAATTTTTTTTAATGTGTATTTATTTTTGAGAGAGAGAGACAGAGTGTGACTGGGGGAGGGGCAGAGAGAGAGGGAGACACAGAACCGAAGCAGGCTCCAGGCTCTGAGCTGTCAGCACAGAGCCCAATGCGGGGTTCTAACTCATAAACCGTGAGATCATGACCTGAGCCAAAGTCGGATGCTTAACCGACTGAGCCACCCAGGTGCCCCTGAGAGCTCTGATTTCTCAACTGTTTACCAACAGGGGCAGTTACCACCTTCAAGGAGAAAAAAAACCTTTTTCCTCCACTCTGTTAGGCTCAGTGCCCCCTGTACATTGAATTGACACAATGCAGAGTCACAGGATTAAAAAGATTTATTTCCTGTGCCTGTGGGTTGCCTCACAGAAATGAAATGAAAACCCCAAGAAGGCAGATCCACAGGCTGACTGATGCACCATTTTAACCCAAGGCGGTAATTGCAGAGAAGTGACAAGACAGAGGAAAGGGATTGTTAGCTCAGAGCGTTGGTAAATTATGGGAAGGCAAGTATTTGGAGAGTAATGGAAAACAAGGGTTACTTGGTCAAGTGTGTTTTGTTGTCTCTGGTCTGGTAAGAGTCCAGTTCTGTCCTCTCTGGAGATAAAGAGTAATTTTGCCCTTGCGGGTGGGAGACCAGGGTGCTTTTCACAGGGAAGCTTCATGTCCTTCATTTAGGCAGATGGGGGAGAGTAGAGAGCTTTTGTTTTGTAAATGTTTATTTTTTTATTTTTTTTTTTCAACGTTTTTTATTTATTTTTGCGACAGAGAGAGACAGAGCATGAACGGGGGAGGGGCAGAGAGAGAGGGAGACACAGAATCTGAAACAGGCTCCAGGCTCCGAGCCATCAGCCCAGAGCCCGACGCGGGGCTCGAACTCACGGACCGCGAGATCGTGACCTGGCTGAAGTCGGACGCTTAACCGACTGCGCCACCCAGGCGCCCCTGTAAATGTTTATTTTGAGAGACAGAGAAAAGTATTGTGCAAGTGGGGCAGGGGAAGAGAGAGAGACAGAATTTCAAGCAGGCTCTGCACTGACAGAACTCACCCTCCACAGGGCTTGAACCCACGAACCGTGAGATCATGACCTGAACTGAGGTCAAGAGTCACTCAACCAACTGAGCCACCCAGGCGCCCTGAGTAGAGAACTTTCTCTGTGATCCTGTTTCTCAGTTGACTGAAAGTCCTAATGCCAAAGTGGTGTATTTGGGATGGACCTTCTAATCCCCTTTGAAACCAACATCAGATTCTGTCCTGCAAACCCATGGCTTTCTCAGCTCCATCTTCCATCCTGTGGAACTCGTCTTGGGAGGACAGGCTTCCATCATACCGACCTCTTCTGGGAGCAAAGCCACTTACAGCTTGTTCAAATGCCGCCTCTCAGACTCCTCCATAGACCTACTGATGCAGAGTGCATCGTTACTGAGATGCCTAGGTGGTTCGTAGGCATATGTGAGTTTGAGAAGCCTGTTCCAAACTCCTGATTCGACTTCACACATTTTTGAAATACTCTATTAGTTTATTTATTTATTTTTTTAATGTTTTAATGTTTATTTTTGAGGGAGAGACAGAGCATGAGCAGGGGAGGGGCAGAGAGAGAGGGAGACACAGAATCCAAAGCAGGCTCCAGGCTCTGAGCTTACAGCACAGAGCCCGACATGGGGCTTGAACCCACAGACCATGAGATCATGACCTGAGCTGAAGTTGGACACTTAAAAACTGACTGAGTCTCCCACGCACCCCAAGTTTGGATAGTTTTTTTTTTTTTTTTTTTAATTTTTTTTTTCAACGTTTTTTATTTATTTTTGGGACAGAGAGAGACAGAGCATGAACGGGGGAGGGGCAGAGAGAGAGGGAGACACAGAATCGGAAGCAGGCTCCAGGCTCCGAGCCATCAGCCCAGAGCCTGACGCGGGGCTTGAACCCACGGACCGCGAGATCGTGACCTGGCTGAAGTCGGACGCTTAACCGACTGCGCCACCCAGGCGCCCCATAAGTTTGGATAGTTTTTGACAAGTGTCTGCACTCACATAACTATGACCCCAGTCAACATAGAAAACATCTCCTTTCCATCAAATCCCAGAAGTTCCCCTGTGCCCGTTGCAAGTCCTGCTCTCACACCCAGGCCAGCCATGATCTCCCTTTTGCCACTGTAGATGATTTTCTCTCATTCTAGAATTTTCTGTAAATGGAATCCTACAGCACGTGGTCTTTTGTGCCAGGCTTCTCTTACTCAGCCCAGTGATTTCAGCATCACTCACGTGTCTATCAGTTGTTCCTTTTTTTATTGCTGAGTAGTATTCCATTGTACACTGACAGCTGGTTTACCCAGTCACTTGTCAACCCATATTTGGGTCCTTTCCACTTTGGCCGTTATGAGTGAGACTTCTAGAACACTTATATGTCTTTTTGTGGATACAGGTTTTTTATTTCTCTTGGGCGATTATCCAGAAGTGGAATTGTAGGGTAAGGATGTGATTGATTATATGAGAAATGGCTGTTTTCTGTGGTGGTTTACCACTCAACACTCCTACCTAAATGAATGAGAGTTCCTTTTGCTACACATCTTCACCATTTACTGGTATTGTCATTTTTTTTTTTTAAGAAAAAGTGTATATTTTGCCCATTAAAATAGGTGTCTTATTATGATTTTAATTTTCAATTCCCTGTTGACTAATGAGGTTTTTCATCTTTCCATGTGCTGTGGATCATTTCTTTTAATCTTTCGTGAAGTGCCTAAATATTTTCCCTGCTTACTGGGTTGCTTACTGCAGTTTTTTGTTTTGTTTTAAGTAAGCTCTACACCTAATGTGGGGCTTAAACTCATGGCCCTGAGATTGCATGCATACCAACTGAACCAACCAGGCGCCCTTCCCCCCCCCCCCATCTTACTGTGTTTCAAGAACTTTGTAAAATAGGAGTGCCTAGGTGGCTCAGTCAGTTGAGCATCTGATTCTTGATTTCGGCTCAGGTCATAATCCCAGGGTCATGGGATTGAGCTCTGTGTCAGGCTCTGTGCTGAGCATAGAACCTGCTTAAGATTCTCTCTCCCTCTGCCCCTCTGTCCCTCTCCCCTGCTCACACTCTCTCTCTCTCTCTCTCAAATAAAAACTAAATTTAGGGCGCCTGGGTGGCCCAGTTGGTTAAGCATCCAACTCTTGATTTCGGTTCAGGTCATGATCTCACGGCTTCATGGGTTTGAGCCTCCCATTAGGCCCTGTGCTGACAGCACAGCGCCTGCTTGGGATTCTTTCGCTCCCTCCCTAGCTGCCCTTCCCCCACTCATACTGTCTCTGTCTCTCAAAATAAATAAATAAACTTAAAAATTTTTTTTTAAATTAAAAAGGACTTGTAAAAAAAATATA
>NW_027675838.1:0-31471 GCF_046562875.1 Panthera onca
AGCTGAGTGGCACACACGTGCCTGCCCCCTGCCTGCCCGTCCTCCTGGGGTTCCTCCTGTGTAGCCTTCTGCACACCCAGACTGCAGATGCTCCCCTCTGTGTCCCTGGGACGCTCTCACCGCCCCCCCCCCCCCCCCCCCCCGCCCAGGGCAGGTGCCCCTGCCCAATCCAGGACCCGAGCTGTCATCCCCCCCGCGGAGAATCCTCCCGCCAGCCTGGCCCCCGGCTCCTGGGCCCCCGCTGTTCTACGGTGTGGCACCACCCGTCCCGGCCGGCCTCCCCGCGGGGCCCTCGTGCAGGCACACAGGCCCCGCACGGTGCCGCGTGCGACCTCCGGGGTCGCCGTCCCCAGGGATGCCCTGTGAGGTGAGCTGATCTCTCCTCCACCTGCTGGCGGCTGGCCTCTGTGCTCCTGCCGTCCCAGACGCGAGCCGGGCCACAAGCTGAGCAGGGCCACGGTGCCACGTGGGGCTCGCCCCCTTGATGCCTGTTCACAGGGCCGGGAGTGGACGTGAGCCTCCCCGTGCGCCCTCCCCTGCCACGCCCTGACATCCACACATGGCGGTGTTGTGGCCTCGTCCCCACCGCGCTCTGGGCCCCATGGGCGTCATGGCTCCAGGTCCCTTGGCAGTCCGGTGTCCAGCCCGCCCCCACCAGCGCCCCGACGCGGACAGCAGAACCCCCTGACGTGGGGAGAGCGTGGCACACCCCATCCCGTGTTGGGGTCACTAACGCTCCTGTTTTAAACACTGAGCCCGAGTCCCGTTTGTGCGTCCGGCACGTGACCTGCAGTCCTGTTGGTGAGCCCCTGCCAGCTGGCGGGCGGGGGCTGGCTCGTGGCCCGCGGGGCCCTCTTGGCCCGGCCACGGCGTCCGAGGGGGTGCCGGCTCGCGTGCGTCCCGGGCGAGGGTCCGCCCTGCGGTGCCACGGGGCTGAGCCCCCCGTGCCTGGCGTGGCTCAGCCTGCCCTTCTCTCGTGTCCCGTCACGTCGGACGTCCCAGCCCTCGACCCCTGAGCACCTGAGGCCGGTGGTCGGAGCAGACGCGGCCGCGGAGACACGGCGCCCACGCCTTCCGCGGGAGACGCCGTTGTCCTCCAGAGGGGCCGCACGGGCGTCGACAGGGCCCGCGGTGCGCCCGCGTGGACAGCCATCCGCTCTGTGGCTCTGGGGCTGCGCGGGGGTCAGTGCCCCGGACCGACGTAGCTGCGTGGGGAGGCGTTCTCTCTCTCTCTCTCTCTCGTGACCTCTGACCCTACCTCCTTCTTCCTCTCTCTCCTCCCTCTCTCTCCCTCCCTCTCTCTCCCTCCCTCTCTCCCACTCCCTCTCTCCCACTTCTCTGTCTCTCCCACTTCTCGCTCTCTCTCTCTCTCTTTCTGTCTCTCTCTCGCTCTCGCTCTCTCGCTCTCTGTCCCTCCCTCTCTGCCTCTTCCTCCCTCCCTCTTCCTCCCTCTCTCCCACTTCTCTCTCTGTCTCTCTCTCGCTCTCGGTCTCTGTCCCTCCCTCCCTCTTCCTCCCTCCCTCTTCCCCCCTCTCTCCCTCTCTCTGTCTCTCTCTCTCTCCCTCTCCTCTGTCTTCCTCCTTTTCTTCCTCAGAGAGCATATCCAGCACGACCGCGGGTGCGCCTCCTTCGGGTCCAGGACAGGTCTGTCCCATGTGCTGGAGGTCAGGGAAGGCCCCGCGCGGTCCCCGCGGAACCCGCGGAGGCCTGCCTCGCGGCCCCGGGAGGTGGCCGGCTCCCAAGGACGCCCCGTGTGCGGACGGGAATGTGTGTGCGCCAGCTGTGCTGGGCCGAGCTCTATTTATGTCCCGGAGATTAAACTTGTGAATCTCGCGTGGCCGCACACGGCTGTTTTCTCTCTCCCTGTCCGTCCGTCCGTCCGTCCGTCCGTCCGGGCTGCTTCTCAGCGGCGCCCGGGGGCACGGAGCTCAGCCTGCGTCCCTGCCGGGCGGCCGCGTGGGCACCAGAGCGCTGACGCTGCGGGTCGAGTCGCGGGGGCCTCCGTGACGGCCCCTGGGCGCTGTGGTGTGGTGCCGACGCGGGACGTCCCCGCGGTGCCGTGCGGACGGCAGAATCGCAGCCACCGCTGCCTTCTGGGGGCCACCGTGGCCTGCGTTCCCACACTTCAAGACGCGTGCACCTCTGTTGTATTTTAACGTTTACTTGTCTTTGAGAGAGCGCGACAGATCGCCAGCAGGGGAGGGCAGAGGGACAGGGAGGCACAGAATCCCAAGCAGGCTCCAGCCTCTGAAGGCCCAGCACGGAGCCCGACGCGGGGCTCGAACTCACGGACCGCGAGGTCCCGACCCGAGCCGAAGTCGCAGGCCTAACCGACCGAGCCACCCAGGTGCCCCCCCAAAATTTTTTTTAATGTTCATTTAGTTTTTGAGAGAGAGAGAGAGAGAGAGAGCACAAGTGGCACGGGGCAGACAGACACAGAGTCGGACGCAGGCTCCAGGCTCCGAGCCATCAGCACAGAGCCCCACGCGGGGCTCGAACTCACAGACCGCCAGACCGTGACCCGAGCCGAAGTCGCAGGCCTAACCGACCGAGCCACCCCGGCCCCCTCACGCGCGTCTCTTCTAAACACATGCTGTTTTTCAGGTGTGCCTGGGGGGCTCCCCACTCACGGTTTAGGTCAGGTCGTGACCACACAGGTCGTGAGTTTGTGCCCCTGCGTTGGGCTCACTGCTGACCGTGCACAGCCTGCTTGGGATTTCCTCCCTCCCTCCCTCTCTGCCCCTCCCCTGCTTGTGTGCTCTCTCAAAATACATAAGGGGACTCTGGTACTCCTGGGTGGCTCAGTCGGTTGAGCGTCTGACTTCGACTCAGGTCCCGATCTCACGGTTCGTGGGTTCAAGCCCCGCGTCGGGCTCTGTGCTGACACTTCGGAGTCTGGAACCTGCTTCGGATTCTCTGTCTCCCTCCCTTTCTGACCCTCCCCTGCTCACACTCTGTCTCTCTCGCTCTCTCCCTCCCTCTCTCTCTCCCTCTCTCTCTCTCTCTCTCTCTCTCTCTCTCTCTCTCAAACATACACCCTGCCCCCCCGCTTGTGCTACAACTGTCACCTGCCTCAGTTTCCCAGGTGCAGAAGTGGCTGAAGGCCTCCCTCTGTGTTTCTGCGCCGTGACCGCAGACGGCTCGTTCTCCTCGGTGCTTTGGGGAGGTGTGGAGTCCTGACCTGATGATGCGTTTCCCCAGAAGGACGCTGCTGCTTTCAGGCTCTGCCCGTCTGGCACGACTTTACGCTTTGCGCTTGGGGGCTGGGGGCTGGGGGCAGCAGGCCGAGCGCAAGGTCCCGGGGGGGGGGGGTCCCCCAGGGCCAGCCCCCGGGGGCCCTTGGTGTCTCGCAGGGTAGAAATGCAACGTGAGCCACAGGACGGGAAGACGGTTTGCTGAGTAGCGTGGCTGGTGGAGAAGAGAGGACAGGGCATCTGGGAAAGTCAGAGACGAGAGGAGGCGTGTGCTCGTGGCTTGGGACGAGGGGTCCGTATTGGAACAGGGTCTCGGGGGGGGGGGGGGTGCGGCACCAGGAAGCGGACGAGGGTCCCATCTGGGGCGAGTGTGCGGTGAACGCCGGTGTCCCTCCATAAGTCACAGCCGGGGGTCCCGCCGTCCACGTCGGCCGAGCTTTGCTCAGAGCTGACGTCCCGGCCGGGGTCTGGGGCCCGGGTGTTGGGTGTGCGTCAGGCGTCGGGGCCGAGGCCATCACGGCTCAAGCAATGCCCTTCCCTGCTTCCCCCTGGGACAGGGCGCAGCTCGTCTGCTCGTTCGCGGGCCAGGTGCAGGACATGCGTGGACGGGGCCGGGCGGGAGGACAGAACGGCAGACAGCAGCACGTGGGAGACCCCGAGGCCTCCCTGCTTGCAGAGGACGTCAGTCAGCGCGGTTCGCGGACGCGAACCTCCCTCCCTCCTTTTCCCCCTCCTTCCCTCCCTCCTCCCCCTCCCTCCCCCTCTCCTTATCCCCTCCCTCCTCCCCTCCCTCCTCCCTCTCCCTCCTCCCCCTCCCTCCTCCCCCTCCCTCCTCGTCTCCTTATCCCCTCCCTCCTCCCCCTCCCTCCTCCCCCTCCCTCCTCCTCTCCTTATCCCCTCCCTCCTCCCCCTCCCTCCTCCCCCTCCCTCCTCCCCCTCCCTCCTCCTCTCCTTATCCCCTCCCTCCTCCCCCTCCCTCTCCCTCCTCCCCCTCCCTCCTCCCCCTCCCTCCTCCTCTCCTTATCCCCTCCCTCCTCCCCCTCCCTCCTCCCCGTCCCTCCTCCCCCTCCCTCCTTCCCCCTCCCTCCTCCTCTCCTTATCCCCTCCCTCCTCCCCCTCCCTCTCCCCCTCCCTCCTTCCCCCTCCCTCCTCCTCTCCTTATTCCCTCCCTCCTCCCCCTCCCTCCTCCCCCTCCCTCCTCCCCCTCCCTCCTTCCCCCTCCCTCCTTCCCCCTCCCTCCTTCCCCCTCCCTCCTTCCCCCTCCCTCCTTCCCCCTCCCTCCTCCTCTCCTTATCCCCTCCCTCCTCCCCTCCCTCCTCCCCCTCCCTCCTCCCCCTCCCTCCTTCTCTCCTTATCCCCTCCCCCTCCCTCCTTCCCCCTCCCTCCTCCTCTCCTTATCCCCTCCCTCCTTCCCTCCCTCCTCCCCCTCCCTCCTTCCCCCTCCCTCCCCCTCTCCTTATCCCCTCCCTCCTTCCCCCTCCCTCCCTCCTTCCCCCTCCCTCCCTCCTTCCCTCTCCTTCCTCCATCCTCCCTCCCTCCTTGCCCCTCCCTCCTTCCCTTCCTCGCCCTCCCTCTTTCTTTCCCTCTCCCGCCCTCCCTCCCTCCTTCAATTCCCTCCCGCGCCCTGCCTCCCCCCCCTTCCCCCTCCCTCCCTGCACCACACTCTCCCATGTTATCCCCTCCCCCACCACACCCTGCTTGCATGCACTGTGTCTGCAGCTCTGTGTAGAGGTTCAGGCCCCTGGAGCACTGAGCTGGCCTGTCCCGCCGTGCCAGCCCCCACGGTCCCCGGGGCCCCCCCAGTGACTGAACAGAGGACAAGTCTCGGGAACACGTGCATGTCTGGGACGTGAGGCTTCTGAGTGCTGAGGACTGGACAGAAGGGCCTGATGACAGGGACGGTCCTGATGTGTGACTGAGGGCACCGGACTGTCGCTGACGTGTGACTGAAGGCATGGGGACCGTCCTGACACGTGACTGAGGGGACACAGGGCTGTCCCTCACGTGTGACTGTCCCTGATGGGGTGACGGGGCCCATCCCGACGTGTGACCAAAGAGGACACAGACCGTCCCTGATGTGTGACAGACAAGGACACAGACTGTCCTGGCACGGGACCAGGGAGGACACAGAGCCATCCCTGACGAGTCACTGAGGAGGACACAGGACCGTCTGTGAGCTGTGACTGAGGAGGACAGAAACCGTCCCAGAGGGGTTACCGGGGACAGCAGAGGACGGGGGGCCGGACCGAGGGCGTGTCCAGGGAGTGCGGAGCATGTTGAGCCACGACCAGGGAGGACAGGGACCGTAAGGAGGGGTGACCCGGGCGACGGAGACCGTATTGGACCCTGACCCAGGAGGGCGGGGACCGAGTTGAGCGGTGACCGGGGAGGAGGGGGACACCGGGGAGGTGGTCGTTGAGCCGGGAGGAGGTCCCGCCGGCGGAGGGAACGACCCCTGGGACGCGGCCCGGGACGTGCCCTGTGCTGTGCCTGCTGGCGCATCGCGTGGTTCACGCCCTGGCTCGTGTGGCCGTGGGCAGGGGTGCGTGTGCAGTGCTCGGAGCGTGTGTGTGTCCGCCGCTGACCGACGGGCTTGTGCTTCTGGCGGGTCCCGCCGTGGGGCCTGTGCTTGTAGCTCCCTGCGTGGTGGGCCTGCCTGTCCTCCCAGCTGGGCTCCCCCCCTCCTCCCTGTGCCCCGAGCCTCCTGTCCTCGCAGCCGGCCTCCCCCACCCCTCCTCCCTGTGCCCCAAGCCTCCTGTCCTCCCAGCCGGACTCTCCCGCCTCCTACCTGCCCCAAGCCTCCTGTCCTCCCTGCCCCGAGCCTCCTGTCCTCGCAGCCGGCCTCCCCCACCCCTCCTCCCTGTGCCCAAGCCTCCTGTCCTCCCAGCCGGACTCTCCCGCCTCCTACCTGCCCTGAGCCTCCTGTCCTCCCTGCCCCGAGCCTCCTGTCCTCACAGCCGGCCTCCCCCACCCCTCCTCCCTGTGCCCAAGCCTCCTGTCCTCCCAGCCGGACTCTCCCACCTCCTCCCTGCCCCGAGCCTCCTGTTCTCGCAGCCAGCCTCCCCCGCCTCCTCCCTGCCCTGAGCCTCCTGTCCTCGCAGCCTCCTGTCCTTGCAGCCAGCCTCCCCCACCCCTCATCCCTGTGCCCCGAGCCTCCTGTCCTCCCAGCCGGACTCTCCCGCCTCCTCCCTGCCCCGAGCCTCCTGTCCTCGCAGCCAGCCTCCCCCGCCTCCTCCCTGCCCTAAGCCTCCTGTCCTCGCAGCCGGCCTCCCCCACCCCTCCTCCCTGTGCCCCGAGCCTCCTGTCCCCCCAGCCGGACTCTCCCGCCTCCTCCCTGCCCCGAGCCTCTTGTCCTCGCAGCCAGCCTCCCCCACCTCCTCCCTGCCCCAAGCCTCCTGTCCTCGCAGCCGGCCTCCCCCACCCTTCCTCCCTGTGCCCCGAGCCTCCTGTCCTCCCAGCCGGACTCTCCCACCTCCTCCCTGCCCCGAGCCTCTTGTCCTCGCAGCCAGCCTCCCCTGCCTCCTCCCTGACCTGAGCCTCCTGTCCTCCCAGGTGGCCTCCCTCCTGCTCCTCCCTGCCCTGAGCTTCCTGTCCTCCCAGCCGGCCTCCCCCGCCTCCTTTCTGCCCTGAGCCTCCTGTCCTCCCAGCCGGCCTCCCCCACCTCCTCCCTGACCCCCGAGACTCCTGTCCTCACAGCCAGCCTCCTCCCGCCATCCCTGTGCCCCGAGCCTCCTGTCCTCCCAGCCAGCCTCCCCTGCCTCCTCCCTGCCCTGAGCCTCCTGTCCTCCCTGCCAGGCTCCCCCACCTCCTCCCTGCCCTGATCCTCCTATCCTCCCAGCCGGCCTCCCCAGCCTCCTCCCTGCCCTGAGCCTCCTGTCCTCCCAGCCGGACTCCCCCCGCCATCCCTGTGCCCCGAACCTCCTGTCCTCGCAGCCAGCCTCCCCCGCCTCCTCCCTGCCCTGAGCCTCCTGTCCTCGCAGCCTCCTGTCCTTACAGCCAGCCTCCTCCACCCCTCATCCCTGTGCCCCGAGCCTCCTGTCCTCACAGCCGGCCTCCCCCCGCCATCCCTGTGCCCCGAGCCTCCTGTCCTCGCAGCCAGCCTCCCCCGCCTCCTCCCTGCCCTGAGCCTCCTGTCCTCGCAGCCTCCTGTCCTTACAGCCAGCCTCCTCCACCCCTCATCCCTGTGCCCCGAGCCTCCTGTCCTCACAGCCGGCCTCCCCCACCCCTCCTCCCTGTGCCCTGAGCCTCCTGTTCTCCCAGCCGGACTCTCCCGCCTCCTCCCTGCCCCAAGCCTCCTGTCCTCCCAGCCAGCCTCCCCCGCCTCCTCCCTGCCCTGAGCCTCCTGTCCTCCCAGCCGGGCTCCCCGGCCTCCTCCCTGCCCCGAGCCTCCAGTCCTCACAGCCGGCCTCCCTCCCTCCTCCCTGTGCCCTGAGCCTCCTGTCCTCGCAGCCGGCCTCCCCCACCCCTCATCCCTGTGCCCCGAGCCTCCTGTCCTCACAGCCGGCCTCCCCCACCCCTCCTCCCTGTGCCCCAAGCCTCCTGTCCTCCCAGCCGGACTCTCCCGCCTCCTCCCTGCCCCGAGCCTCCTGTCCTCGCAGCCAGCCTCCCCCGCCTCCTCCCTGCCCTGAGCCTCCTGTCCTCACAGCCTCCTGTCCTTGCAGCCAGCCTCCCCCACCCCTCATCCCTGTGCCCCGAGCCTCCTGTCCTTGCAGCCGGCCTCCCCCCGCCATCCCTGTGCCCCAAGCCTCCTGTCCTCTCAGCCAGCCTCCCCCGCCTCCTCCCTGTGCCCCGAGCCTCCTGTCCTCCCAGCCGGCCTCCCTCCTCCTCCTCCATGCCCTGAGCCTCCTGTCCTCACAGCCGGCCTCCCTCCTCCTCCTCCCTGCCCTGAGCCTCCTGTCCTCCCAGAGGCCTCCCCCGCCTCCTCCCTGCCCCAAGCCTCCTGTCCTCTCAGCCTCCTGTCCTTGCAGCCAGCCTCCCCCACCCCTTATCCCTGTGCCCCGAGTCTCCTGTCCTTGCAGCGGCCTCCCCACGCCATCCCTGTGCCCCGAGCTTCCTTTTCTCCCAGCCGGCCTCCCCCCACCTCCTCCCTGTGCCCCAAGCCTCCTGTCCTCCCATCCAGCCTCCCCCGCCTCCTCCCTGCCCTGAGTCTCCTGTCCTCCCAGCCGGCCTCCCCCGCCTCCTCCCAGCCCCGAGCCTCCTGTCCTCACAGCCGGCCTCCCCCGCCTCCTCCCTGCCCTGAGCCTCCTGTCCTCCCAGCCGGCCTCCCCCGCCTCCTCCCTAACCCCCGAGCCTCCTGTCCTCACAGCCAGCCTCCCCTCGCCATCCCTGTGCCCCGAGCCTCCTGTTCTCCCAGCCAGCCTCCCCCGCCTCCCTGCCCTGAGCCTCCTGTCCTCGCAGCCTCCTGTCCTCGCATCCTCCTGTCCTCGCAGCCGGCCTCCCCCCTGCTCCTTCCTCCTCCTCCAGTTGGTGCCCTGCTTCCTGCAGTGCCTTCCCTCCTCACTCCCTTCCTCCCTCATTGCCTCCCCCCTTCTTGCCCACCTCCCTCACTGCCCCCCATGCCCTCCCCCTCACTGCCTCCCCCTGCCTGCCTTCCCCATCACTACCTCCTGCTGCCTGCCCTCCCCTCTCACTGCCTCCCCCTGCCTGCCCTCCCCTTCACTACCTTCCGCTGACTGCCCTCCTCCTTCACTGCCCCCTCACTGCCTGCCCCTGCCTGCCCTCCTCCCTCACTGCCCCCCCCACTGCCCTCCCTTTCACTGCCTCCCCCTTCCTGCCCTCCCTCACTGCCCCCCCACTGCCCTCCCTCTCACTGCCTCCCCCTGCCTGCCCTCCCCCTCACTGCCCTCCCCCCTCACTTCCTCCCCCTGCCTGCCCTCCCCCTCACTGCCCTCCTCCCTCACTGCCCCCCCACTGCCCTCCCCGTCACTGCCCTCCCCCCTCACTGCCTCCTCCTGCCTGCCCTCCCTCACTGCCCCCACACTGCCCTCCCTCTCACTGCCTCCCCCTGCCTGCCCTCCCTCACTGTCCCCACACTGCCCTCCCTCTCAGTGCCTCCCCCTCACTGCCCCCCCTCACTACCTCCCCCTGCCTGCCCTCCCCCTCACTGCCTCCCCCTGCCTGCCCTCCCTCTCACTGCCTCCCCCTGCCTGCCCTCCCTCACTGCCCCCACACTGCCCTCCCTCTCAGTGCCTCCCCCTGCCTGCCCTCCCCGTCACTGCCCCCCCACTACCTCCCCCTGTCTGCCCTCCCCGCTCACTGCCTCCTCCTGCCTGCACTCCCCCCCACTGCCCTCCCTCTCACTACCTCCCCCTGCCTGCCCTCCTCCCTCACTGCCCCCCCACTGCCCTCCCTCTCACTGCCTCCCCCTGCCTGCCCTCCCCCTCACTGCCCTCCCCCCTCACAGCCCCCCCACTGCCCTCCCTCTCACTGCTTCCCCCTGCCTGCCCTCCCCCTCACTGCCCTCCCCCCTCACTGCCTCCTCCTGCCTGCCCTCCCCTTCACTGCCCTCCCCCTCAGTGCCTCCCGCTGCCTGCCCTCCTCCCTCACTGCCCCCCCACTGCCCTCCCTCTCACTGCCTCCCCCTGCCTGCCCTCCCCCTCACTGCCCTCCCCCCTCACTGCCCCCCCACTGCCCTCCCTCTCACTGCTTCCCCCTGCCTGCCCTCCCCCTCACTGCCCTCCCCCCTCACTGCCTCCTCCTGCCTGCCCTCCCCTTCACTGCCCTCCCCCTCAGTGCCTCCCGCTGCCTGCCCTCTTCCCTCACTGCCCCCCCCACTGCCCTCCCTCTCACTGCCTCCCCCTGCCTGCCCTCCCCCTCACTGCCCTCCCCCCTCACTGCCTCCCCCTGCCTGCCCTCCCCCCCACTGCCCTCCCTCTCACTACCTCCCCCTGCCTGCCCTCCCCCCTCACTGCCCTCCCCACCAGGACACCGGTCTGCTCCTGCAGTAGCATCAGGTGGCCGTCTCGTGTCCCAGCTCCGCAGAATGCGGAGTCTGGGCGAGACGTGCGCCTGCAGGTTGGACTGTGCTGCCTGGTCTCTGCCAGCCGGGGCAGCTGGAGGCAGGGTCGTCGGGGGTCGTGTGCGTCTGTCCGTCCGCAGCCTCGGGCGGGCGTGTGTGGTGGCAGAAGGTGCCACGCGCACTCCTCGTGACAGATGCTGTCGAGCGCTGCCGGGGGCCAGTGGCCCGTGGGGACAGGCAGCCGGCTTCGTGAGGGCGGCCACGAGGGCGCCGTGACGCTCCCCTGCCTCGGCGTCCCCGGACCCGGCTGGCGTGTGGCCCTAGGCCGACCCCGAGCACACGTGTCCTCAGCCGTCAACCCGAGCGATCGTGTCTGCTCGCGGGACTCGAAAACGCAGCCCCGTCTTGCGTGCAAAGTGGCCACCGCAGCCGCCCCACCGGCCACCGGGCCCACACCTGGGATGCGCGGATGTCACCGCGCTGAGACGCTACGTCACACGTGGCGCCACCTCAGGTCTGCCCAGGGCGGCGGCTTTGGCTCTGCGATGACTCCTGTGCCTGTGACTTTCTGGCGACCAGGACCGTGGGGTTGAGGTTCTGTGTCTGAGGGACCCGCGTGTCGGGGTGGAGGGCATGTCCTTGTAAGACTGTGTGTGTGTGTGTGTGTGTGTGTGTGTGTGTGTGTGACCCGCGTGTGAGGGTGGAGGGCACGTCCTTGTAAGAATGTGTGTGTGTGTGTGTGTGTGTGTGTGTGTGTGTGTCTGAGGGACCCGCGTGTCGGGATGGAGGGCACGTCCTGGTAAGAGTGTGTGTGTGTGTGTGTGTGTGTGTGTGTGTGTGTGTGTGTGTGTTTAAGGGACCCGCGTGTCGGGGTGGAGGGCACGTCCTTGTAAGAATGTGTGTGTGCGCGTGCGTGTGTGTGTGTGCGCGCGTGTGTGTGCGTGCGCGCGAGGAACCCGCGTGTCAGGGTGGAGGGCACGTCCCTGTGCAGGAAGCGTGTGTGTGGGAACAAGCGGTTACACGCATAAGCCGCACACGAAGTTCACCCTTTCCTGGATGCAGCCGTCTGGTCATCTGTGTCCACCTGGCTCATCCCTGGGGACGCGGGGACCACGGGGCTGGCTCTGAACCCCTGGGGACTGTGGGGGGACCACAGAGTTGGTGCTGCCCCCACCATGGGCCTGCAGGCAGGGTCTTCCCGAGCATCCATGCCGGTCAGCCCGGGCCTCACCGGTTCCCGTCCTGGGGTCCTGAGGGGCCACCTGGAACGCAGGGGTGAAGGCGGCTATGTGGGGAGGACCTGTGGAGGACTGGCGCTCACTCTCGCGTCGTGTGACCCGTAGGGATTGTGTGCGGTCCTGTGTGCACGGTGGGTCCGAGGTGTGACTCACAGGGAGCGTGTGCAGTCCTGTGTGCACATTGAGTCCGGGTCTGTGTGACCCCCCCAGGAGTGTGTGCCGTCCTGTGTGCCCGTCGGGTTCGGGGCTGTGTGACCCCCCACCGGGAGTGTGTCCTGTGTGCACGTCCTGTGCGCACGTCGGGTCCGGGGTGTTGTGTGACCCACAGGAAGCGTGGGCGGTCGTCTGTGCACGTCGGGTCTGTGGTGCTCGGTGCACTTCGTCAGAGCCGCTGGCTCTGCTCGTCACGTTAGCTGAGGCCACGCACGTTTCCCGGTCCTCACGGCCTGCCGTCTGCTTTGTCTCAGGTTCAGACGAAGAAGGAGGAGCCCCTGCCGCCCGCCAGCAGCGAAAGCATCCCCGCGTTCTACTTCCCTCGCGGCCGTCCCCAGGACACCGTGAACGTAGACGCGGTCATCGCCAAGATCGAGCGGACTTTCGCCCAGTTCCCGCACGAGAGGGCCACCGTGGAGGACATGGGCCGCGTGGCCAAGGTGGGTGCCCCTGCGTGAGAGCGGCACACGTTCCTCAGCCCCTCCGCGGGCTCGCGGCTCGGGGTCCTGCTTACGCACGTCGTCGGAACGGTAGTCCCGGACGCGGGAGGACCCAGGTGTGTGTGGATGCCCTCCCGGGATCAGCGGGTGTGAACGTGTGCGCGTCTTAGGGACCCGGCGCCTAGAGGCCCTGCGCACGCCTTCCCCGGCCCCTCCGACCCCGTGTCTCTCCCTGTCCAGGGTGCCGTTCCCGTGAGCGGGTGGCACTGGCCCACGGTCCACGCTTGCACCCCGTGGAGTGAGGTGGTGGCTCGGCCGAGCTGCCGCCGCCTCGTGTGCGCTTCCGCGCCCCCGTGTGTCCGCACACGGTGCGTTCCAGGAGCGTTGACGCGTGCAGACGTGAGCCGGCCGGGTCCAGGGTCGCCGCACACCCGAGACCTCTCTCCCGGACTTGCGTGGCTGGGGCCACGTGGGAACGCCGCCCGATGCTTGTGGAGCCACGAAACCTCTCCCGGGCCACCCGCACGGTTTCGCGGCACCCAGCAGTGTGTGCGGTTCCCCTGCCTCTGCTCCCGTGCCAGCATGAGCCATCTCTCCGATCGCAGATGTGTGTGCGCTGGGGCCTCGTCGTGGGTCTGGCCTGCCCTTTTCCCCGAGGACGGACGACCGCGACCGTGTTTCACGCGTGTGCTGGCCGTATGCCCACCTCTGGACCCACGCGTGTCTACGGCCTTTGCCCCGTGTCTCAAGTGGTTGTCGTTTCAGCGTGAATATTAAGAGTCTCTGTGTCCAGACACGCGTCCCTCATCACTTACGTGGCGTAAACGTGTTTCCTCCTGTTCCCTTGGTGCGTATTCCCCTCCTAGGTCATGTCCTGTGCCACACAGAAAGCCTTTCGTGTTGATGAATTTCATTTTATGTACTTTTTCCTTCATTGCTCGTGCTTTTTGGGTCCTAGCAAGAATTTATTGCCAAATCTCAGTTGTGAAGGTTTTTTGTTTATATCCGTATGAGTGTTACAGTTTTACTTATGCACGTATCTTGAGTTTTGTATACGGTGATATCGGGGCACAACTTCATGGTTTTTTTTTCTTTTTAATTTCATTTCTAAGTAACATCTACCCCCGGTGTGGGGCTCGAATGCACGACCCCGAGATCAAGAGTTCCACAGTGCGCCGACTGAGCCAGCCGGGCGCCCACAAACGTCATCTCTGTGTGTGTCCAAATCCAGGGGTCCCTCCGCCACTGCTGGAGGAGACCCTTCCTTCCCCGTTGACTGGTCTCGTGTCCCTCATTGGAAATCAGTGCATCGTCACGTGCGGGTTGATTAGCGGGCACTGATCCTGTCCCGTGGCCCTGTGTTTCTGTTGTCGTGCCAGAACCACACTGTGTAGATTAGTTGCTTTGTAGTAGGTTTCTGAACAGGGCCGCATAGCACATCCGAGTCTTCTCGTTCAAGATGTTTCAGGCGGCGCGAGGCTCTGTGTGAATTTCAGCACCGACCTCTCGGTTTCTACAAAGATGCCAGCAGGCATCTGAGGAGGGTCACTGGGAATCTGTGCGTCGTCTCGGGAAGTGCGGGCGCTCCGGTCTACGAACAGAGGTTTTCTGTCTGCTCATTTACATCTTTACCGTTTCTTAGAAGCGTTTGGTGGTTTTCAAGTGTTCCTGGCACATCTTTTAGTACGTTTCTTCTGGAGCACGTTACTGTTTTCGACACTTGTGTGACTGGAATTGTTTTCTACGTGTTCACGTTGTTCATTGCAAGTGTGTAGAAATGGAGTTGATTACTGTGCATCGATCTTGTGTCCCGCAGCCTTCGAGGCTCACGGATTAGTTCCAGTGCTGCTCTGGCATAGTCACCAGGGTTTCACATACGCACGATCGCGTCCTTCACACGTGCAAGTAGCTTGACTTCTTCCTTCCCGGTGTGGATGTGGCCCGTTTCTTCACGGTGTCCGACTGCTGTGCGAGCGCGTCCCGTGTGGCACGAGAGACCGGCGGAATCGTGGGCAGTCCTCTTGGTTTAGAGGGGCAAATATCCGCTCTTCCGGCAGCATCAGGCCCGACTTTGGTCGTGGGGTTCTCACAGGTACCGCTGTCAGGCTGAGGATGTTTGTTGCCACCACTGGTGTGTGGTGTTTATTTGGAAAGGATGTTGAATTCCTCACATGCATTTTCTGAATCTGCTAAGACGGTTTCTGTGCTGAGACCGTGTATTCCGTGAGCTGATTTTTCCGTGGTTAAACCAACCTTGCATTCCTGGGGTGCTTCCCGCTTGGTCTGGGTGCATAGTCCTCTTTATACATTGCTGGATTCTGTTTGCTCATATTTTGTTGTTGATTTTGGTTTATTTATATTCTTAGGTGGTCCTGTTTGTACTTTTCTCATGATTCCTTTGTGTGGTTTCAGTGTTCGGGTTACACTTGTGTTAGAGGATCAGTTGGGGATTGGCTTTTTATATTTTTTAAACTAAAAAAATTTTTTTTAAGTTTGTTTACTTTGAGAGAGACAGAACGTGAGTCGGGGAGGGGTAGAGAGAGAGAGAATCCCGAGCAGGCTCCACACTGTCAGCACGGGACCCGACATGGGACTTGAACTCTCGAAAGTGCGAGGTCATGACCTGAGGCGGTTGGCTCCTTAAAACATTGGTAAAAGCATGTGCTTCTGAGGTCCAGACCGAAGAGCCAGACGTATTCAGGGAGGTACAGGTTCTGTCCAAGCGTCTTCACCTCTGTGGTCTTCCTGCACCCAGAACGAGCAGCGTTCACGGCGTTGGTTTACCTGCTGCTTGTTTCGTGTTCCGATGTTCAGCACTTCTCTATGCCTAGACGCGTGTGCCGTGAAAGATGTACGTACGTGAGAAAGTTCACACGTGTCTAATTTCATACCTTTCTCAGGTACACAGCACGGTGTTGTGCACAAGGGTGTTTCCTCGCCGAACGTTGTGTTGGCGCTCGCGGCTCGTCCGTCCAGGCGGTTCCCACTCTGCCCATAGCGTGGGACCACAGACATCCCCGACCATGTGGGCCGAAGCCAGGCAGTGCCGTCCGGCGGAAGTGACACGCATGCTGGGACCGTTCAGACCTGTCTGTCAAGGCGTGGAAACCTCGCTTATGGGGCGCCGTAAGCGTGTTGGGAAACGGAGACGATCGCGAGACCAATACTCCACGTCCCGGGACTGAAAACGTTAGAAACACTGTGAACGCCGAAGTGTTTAATTACCTGGCAAAACCCTAACGAGCGCCCTCGAGCACGGCGCGTCCCCGTGTCACATGGCGTGTGGTGCAGAGTGAGCGCCTCGTCTCTGCCTCGGCCTGTGGTCCCGCCTGACTCCATTCTGCTTCCAACATCGAACCCTTTGTGCTTCCCGCGTCGTGAAACCTCTGAGACTTCCCTTCGCGTGGAGTTGGTCTCTGGGACGCATCTGAGTTTTCCGGTGCAGGCTCGCCTGTGTCGATCACCGGCCCTTGCCGAGCTCCCCGGCTGCACGCCAGGGCTCCTCGCCCCGCGGCAGTGGCCGGGCGCCTGCGGTCAGCGTCTCTGCCGGGGTCCGTCCCGTCCCGCCCGAGCCCCCGCACGCCCCGTCCCCTTCCTTCCGGAACTCGGCGAACAAGCCGCCCGATCCGTGGCTGCGGCAGGAGCCTGTGTGAATGTGTGTGTGAGTCGCTGGGCTTGACACGAGCTGAGCTCTCTCGGCCCGCTGGCTGGTGAAGAAGTCGGTTTCGGCGGTAAGAAGCAGATCTTCACGTCGTCCCCGGAGCCCCCACGGGAAGCAGGGGGGCCTGGCGCAATGCCCTGGACTTGGTGCCCCGCGAGGACTGCACCCCTTCTTCCTGCACACGCATAGCACTCAGCCGTGGGCACAAGCCGCAGTCTGCGTTCACCGGCCCCCTCGTCGCAGGGACACACGGGGGCCGCTGGCTGTCGCGGTGACCCTGCGATGGGCACCACGTGTGCGCGTCATTTCACGTCATCCGTGTGCTTGGGACGAGCAGGGGTGAGCAGGCCACGCTGCAGACGCGTGTTGTCACCAGGCTCCGGTGGCGGATGTCTGACGCCTGACGTCAGATACGCAGGAAGTGGCGTTGCGGGGCCCGGCTGGTGTGCGTGTCTCCTGACTCGCGGACATTTTGTCTGGGGCGCTTCAGCGATGGCGGTTCAGCGAGACGTGCGCGTGGTCCCCCCTCGTGTGGTGGGTCTTGCCCCGTTTGGGGTTCGCGGGTCTCCGCCTGTCAAGTGTCCTCCCTCCGTCGTCACGTCCCTCGCTGCCTCCTCTGGGACCATGTGGGAACCCGGGGCGTGTGTCCCCTCGCGTGGCCCAGAGCCCGTCCTCGAGGGCACAGGCTTTACGCGAGAGCGTCATTCTCTCCTAGTGTCTCGTAGGCGGCATCAGTCTGTGCATGGTTTTGATTTCTGGACTCGGTTCTCCTCATGCGTGCTGCGTCTGCGGTGGTCTCTTGTGTAGCGCGTGCATCTGTTGCTTCAAAGCTTTTCTCATCTCGCATCGTTTTTTAGAGTCTTTATCGAGTCGGCACGTATGAGCCTTTGCTCTGGGCTGTTCATTTCTGCTTCCTTTCGTGACTGGGAGACGAACTTACGGTTTCCCGTGAACGTCCACCAGCCTCCTGGATGACTGCTTTATGTTTTCATGTCCTCTTTACTCCCTTCTTCCAGAATAAACCTGGGCTTGTGCGTGTGCACACGTCTGCACGTGTCAGGAAGCAGACACTCAGACCTGAGCTGCGGGTGACCGGTTGGACCAGAAACGGCGTCAGCGCTGTGCAGAGTGGCGGTTCACGGCGCGTCTCCGGCCACGGTGCTCGAGCGCCAGCTCTCCCGTGACCCCCGCCAGCGCTTGCTTTCCGCACTTCCTGTTTTCAGCCGTTCTGGCGCGTGTGCGCGTGAACTTGCCGGAGCTCTATTTTCATTTCCTCACGATTACGTTGAAAACCTTCTCTCGCGTTTATTTGCGTCGGCGCACCGTCGTTTCCCTGCTCGGCGGTTTCCTGGAGGTGTAACTGAGCGCCCGACGCGGCTCACGCGCCCTGCACGCGGTCTGAGGAGCTTTGACACGCGTGCCCTGGGGCTCACACATCCGCGTAGGAATTCTGGGGACACGCACGTTCCCAGCTCAGCACCGTTGTCATGGGTGTGTAGGCAGGGCTCAGGGTTGGCCGCTTAACGGTTTCCTCTTGACTAACGGCAGCCGTCATCTTACCTCGCGTTCCTTTCTAACTGTGCATCCCTGACGACATCCCTGCTCGTGTTACTCATGCATCTTAACTGGGCCGTCCTCTTCCCATGGAGTCGCGCGGTGTCATGGACAGTGTGGACGCGGGCACTCGGGACGGGCCGTCCTCATCACGCTGTCTTATAGACAGCATGGACGCGGGCACTCGGGACCGGGCCGTCCTCTTCCCACAGAGTCGCACGGTGTCATAGACGGCGTGGACGCGGGCGCTCGGGACCGGGCCGTCCTCTTCCCACGGAGTCGCACGGTGTCATAGACGGCGTGGACGCGGGCGCTCGGGACCGGGCCGTCCTCTTCCCACGGAGTCGCACGGTGTCATAGACGGCGTGGATGCGGGCGCTCGGGACCGGGCCGTCCTCTTCCCACAGAGTCGCACGGTGTCATAGACGGCGTGGACGCGGGCGCTCGGGACGGGCCATCCTCATCGTGCTGTGTTATAGACAGCATGGACGCGGGCGCTCGGGACCGGGCCGTCCTCTTCCCACGGAGTCTCACGGTGTCATAGACGGCGTGGACACGAGCGCTCGGGACTGGGCCGTCCTCTTCCCGTGGAGTCGCACGGAGTCATGGACGGTGTGGACGCGGGCACTCGGGACCGGGCCGTCCTCTTCCCACGGAGTCGCACGGTGTCATAGACGGCGTGGACGCGGGCGCTCGGGACCGGGCCGTCCTCTTCCCACGGAGTCGCACGGTGTCATAGACGGTGTGGACGCAGGCGCTCGGGACGGGCCATCCTCATCGTGCTGTGTTATAGACAGCATGGACGCGGGCGCTCGGGACCGGGCCGTCCTCTTCCCACGGAGTCTCACGGTGTCATAGACGGCGTGGACGCGGGCACTCGGGACTGGGCCGTCCTCTTCCCGTGGAGTCGCGCGGTGTCATGGACGGTGTGGACGTGGGTATTCAGGACTGGGCCGTCCTCTTCCCGTGGAGTCGTGCGGTGTCATAGACGGCGTGGACGTGGGCACTCGGGACTGGGCCATCCTCCTCCCGTGGAGTCGCGCGGTGTCATAGACAGTGTGGACGCGGGCGCTCGGGACCGGGCCGTCCTCTTCCCACGGAGTCGCACGGTGTCATAGACGGCGTGGACGCGGGCGCTCGGGACCGGGCCGTCCTCTTCCCACGGAGTCGCACGGTGTCATAGACGGTGTGGACGCAGGCGCTCGGGACGGGCCATCCTCATCGTGCTGTGTTATAGACAGCATGGACGCGGGCGCTCGGGACCGGGCTGTCCTCTTCCCACGGAGTCGCACGGTGTCATAGCGTGGACGCGGGCGCTCGGGACCGGGCCGTCCTCTTCCCACGGAGTCGCACGGTGTCATAGACGGTGTGGACGCGGGCGCTCGGGACGGGCCATCCTCATCGTGCTGTGTTATAGACAGCATGGACGCGGGCGCTCGGGACCGGGCCGTCCTCTTCCCACAGAGTCTCACGGTGTCATAGACGGCGTGGACGTGGGCACTCAGGACCGGGCCATCCTCTTCCCGTGGAGTCACGCGGTGTCATGGACGGTGTGGACGTGGGCACTCGGGACTGGGCCGTCCTCTTCCCGTGGAGTCGTGCGGTGTCATAGACGGCGTGGACGTGGGCACTCGGGACTGGGCCATCCTCCTCCCGTGGAGTCGTGCGGTGTCATAGACGGCGTGGACGTGGGCACTCGGGACTGGGCCATCCTCCTCCCGTGGAGTCGCGCGGTGTCATAGACAGTGTGGACGCGGGCACTCGGGACTGGGCCGTCCTCTTCCCGTGGAGTCGCGCGGTGTCATGGACGGTGTGGACGTGGGCACTCGGGACCGGGCCGTCCTCTTCCCACGGAGTCTCACGGTGTCATAGACGGCGTGGACACGAGCGCTCGGGACTGGGCCGTCCTCTTCCCGTGGAGTCGCACGGAGTCATGGACGGTGTGGACGCGGGCACTCGGGACTGGGCCGTCCTCTTCCCGTGGAGTCGTGCGGTGTCATAGACGGCGTGGACGTGGGCACTCGGGACTGGGCCATCCTCCTCCCGTGGAGTCGTGCGGTGTCATAGACGGCGTGGACGTGGGCACTCGGGACTGGGCCATCCTCCTCCCGTGGAGTCGCGCGGTGTCATAGACAGTGTGGACGCGGGCACTCGGGACTGGGCCGTCCTCTTCCCGTGGAGTCGCGCGGTGTCATGGACGGTGTGGACGTGGGCACTCGGGACCGGGCCGTCCTCTTCCCACGGAGTCTCACGGTGTCATAGACGGCGTGGACACGAGCGCTCGGGACTGGGCCGTCCTCTTCCCGTGGAGTCGCACGGAGTCATGGACGGTGTGGACGCGGGCACTCGGGACCGGGCCATCCTCTTCCCACGGAGTCTCACGGTGTCATAGACGGCGTGGACGCGGGCACTCGGGACTGGGCCGTCCTCTTCCCGTGGAGTCGTGCGGTGTCACGGACGGGGTAGTTCTAGGCTCCCGGTCGGGTGGGTGTGTGGAAGCAGTGAGCCCGCCCATCCCGTGCCGGTGTGGGCTGTGGTCTCTGTGATGCAGCGTGCTGGGGGTAGGTCCCTACAGACTTCCCCTACCTGCCGTCACTCAGGGGGCCCCCGTCGGTCCGTACGTGCCCCCGGCCTTTACCATGCACGGTCATGACGTGGCGCTGACGTCTGGGCAGTGCTGTCCTGCAAGTGTTGATGTGCTGGTGTGGCTCTTTCTTCATCTGTAGCTGTGGACTCAGACCGGTGGCCATCCCACGGTGGCAGCAGCCGTGATAAACCCCGTTTCATCAAAAACACCATCGTCTCCGCTTTACGTGCCCTCGGGTTCCGGCTTCTAGTGGCTCGCGGGGGCTTAAATCTCATCTCGGTTCACGACTGGGGTCTCCCGCCGTCCGTCCCTGGAATTTCTGGTCTGCTTTGCTGTCGGGCCGGCCTCATCCACTTTCTCGGGAAGCGCTCCTTACCAGTCTGTGTTCCGGAACTGTGTGTTTGGGATCAGTTTCGCTCCCTGAATATTCTGCACGGGACCCACTTGGGGTCACCCTTGTTTCTTTCTGGGAAGGTTACGTCGAATTCCTCACCACAGTTTCCTTCCCCTGTGCGCTTAGTAGACCGAGGACATTGACGTGTCCTCACGTGAGACTTGAGGGCGTGCGTCCCACGTGTCCGTGCAGGCGCGTCAGGTGCTAAGCTGCTGCGATAAGACCCAGCGTGTCAGAAGCCGTAGTGAGGCCGCCCTGGCACGTGCAGTCCAGCGCGTGTGTCTCCCGTGTGCATGCTGAACCACGTCGGCCACACGGCCTGGTTTTCCTGGTCTTTTCCCAGGACCGCCGTTCCGCTTCCGGGGTTGTTTTTGTGGCCGCGTTCGGTCACACTGGCTTCCGGCCTTCTCGGGATGGCTCCCTGCCTTTGGCTCCCTCCGGGATCGCCGCGTTCTCGCCGCTTCGTGCACGAGGCTGCTCCGGCCTGCTGTGGCCTTACTGACGTTCGTGTGCGGTGCCGTGACCTTCCTCGTAGACACGGCTTTACGGGCGTCTCGCGCATCAGTGTGCCGTGCGTCTCTCTCTTTCTCATCCGGCATTAACTAGCTTGCGCTGTGTTTTCCACTCTGTTCTGGGGCCGCCTCGCGGGGATAACAGAGACCCCAGGGTGAGGGGCCGAGTCTCCTTACGTGACGCGTCTTCTTGTTTGGACTTGTTCATAAGCTGGTTTTCTGTCGGTGGCGTCGTAGAGGTGACGGCTGCCGTTCGTTTCAGAAAGTTAACAGAGCGTCCTGAGGGGCGGTGTCGGCCGCGGCCAGCGCCTGAGGGCCAACCTTCTGGCTGTGGGGCTGGTTGGCAGCAGGACGGGCCGGCACGACCTGGGAACGCGTGCGCGGAGGGCCCCCCTCACAGGAGAGTGCAGAGCTTCGTGGGCGCAGACCGCCTCGGGGACGGACTCACGGAGCCGGGAGACGCCTCGGGGCCGTCAGCCCCGGTCCCGACTGCCGCGAATGTCCCCACATCCGCGTGGCCACCACCCAGAGCGAGCCTCCAGATGTTCCTGGCACCACGGACAGTTCCCTCCGGCCGCTCCCTGTCAGCCCTCCAGCCCTCTTCTGGACGGTCTCCTCTATCACCTGTCGTGACTCGGGCGGCCCTGCGTCCCCTCCGTGCGCCGCCGCCTCCGTGCGATGCCTCGACACCTGCACCAGGCAGCGTTGGCTCGGGTGTACCCAAAACACGCGGGTGCTTCTGTGTGGTCCCCGCGCTCTCCTCCGCGATCCGGCTCCAAGGCAGCACCCCCAAGGGGGTGGGTGTGCAGACTGTTCGTGCAGGGCCCTGCTCGCGGACACCTGGCCGCTTCCGTGCGGGCCGCCCTGATCCCTCCTCGCACGGTTCCTGGCGTCTGCGTCACGAGCCCTGAGGCGGAGCGCGTGTTCGCAGGCGCACGGGCGTGTGCGCGTCCCGTTCTCAGAGTGACTGCTTGTTCGGGCTGACGCGCGGCCACGGCGGCCTTTGGCCCCTTGACTGGCCCTTCCGGAACATGCCGCCCGTGGCTGTGGTCAGACGCTCACGTTGCCGCCAGTGGGTTCCGTTCCCTCGTGTGACGGCATCTCCCGGCAGACGGTGCTGACGTGAAGCTGACGCGGGCCTCCTTCCGGGGCCGAGGGTGCTCCGCGTCCTGTGTGGGGAGTCTGTCTTCGCAGCTCCAGGACCAGGCTGACCCGCTCGCCACGTGTTCCCGCGGAGGGTTTGCGGCCGTGGCGGTCCCGTTCCGGACGGGGACCCGTCGCACGCTGCTCGTGGCGCAGCGTGAGGGCGGCTTTCCCGGTGGCGCGGCACTCCCGTTGGAGCCCACTCGTTGCCCCCGAACCGCGGGATCCGTTGCCGGGGTCCGATCTGTTCCCCACTCTGTTCCCTGCGGCCGGCGGGTCCCTCTTGGCCCAGATGCGCCTGGGTCATGCACGTCACTCAGCAGTAAGCCTGCAAAGCCCTCCGTGTCCCCACAGCAGCTTCAAAGGAGCTTCCCTGTCCCACAGACACCCGCTGCGTGCTTGCTGGCCTCGCGTCGAGCCCGTGGGTCGCTCGTTCCGGGAACCGGCGTCGGCTCGTCCACCGCGGGGGCCCGGCACGGGGTCCTCGGTGTCCCGGCAAAGATCTGTGCCCGGCTCTGTGCACACGTGACACCGTGTGGGGTGCGCGCTTGACGGGTTTCTGGATGCGTTTCGCACACGGCGCTGCGGACGAGTTCGTTTTCCGGTTGTTGCCAGCGTGTGGGCCCAGAACGGCCTCGCGGACACGGTGCTTGCACCTGGCGACGTGGCTGCGCTTCGGCCCGGGCGCGTCCTCACTGCCCTCCGAGTCCCTCCGCGTTCCCGCACGCCCTGCCACACGTTTGTGACTTCCACACTCTCGGGGCCTCCTGTGAGGCCCGTCTTCTCCGGCCGCGGCGCCTGGCTGGGCCGGCCTGCGGCACCGGTGCCCTGGCTCGGGTCCCGGCTCAGGCACGGGGCCTGCACGCGTCACCCTGGCACGTGACGTGAGCCGCGGGCCTTCTGTGGATTCCCTTCATCGCGGTAAGTGTTCCTGCGGCAGCTGGCTGGCCCAGGCTGTGGCGTGCGTGACTCTTGGTCTCAGGGCTGTGCGTTCGCGCCCCACACTGGGGGTAGACGTTACAAAAAAACATTAAAAGAAGAAGGTACGTCTCTGTTCTTAGTTTCTCCGTGTGCTGTTTCTTCATCGCTGTTTGTTTAATGGCCGAGTTCAATCTGTTCACGATGCGTTTTCTGTAGGATTTCTGCATTACTGATCGCGATGGACAACCGGCTCCTAATGCTCCTTGCGTTCCTGACACACGTCAGTGTATGTGCAGCCCTCGTAACGAGAATTAGCACACGCCCCTTACGTTCAGTCTCTGGAACAGTTTGTGTGCGGTGCATGTGGCTTCTTCCATAAATATTTCAACAAGCTCATTGGCGGACTTTTGGGGCCCGGACTTTTCTTTGTGGGAAAGTTTGGAGTTAAGGCTTGTTTTTTTGCAGCTGCATAGAACCGTTCAGACCTTTTCTTGTGTCCGTTTGGTTAGACCCCTGGATCCGGGAGTCTGTGCGTATCCCCAAAGCTGTGGCACGTGTTGGCGTGAAGTCATTGGTATCCCGCGCTTCCTGCCTTTCTGTCGCCTGTGGGAACTGCCGTGACAGCGGACATTCGTAACTTGTGTTTTCTTTAGTTCTTGACGAGTTTTTCTGAGGGGCGTTACGGTCTTTTTTAGATCTTCAAAGAACCGACTTTCGGTTTTGCTGATTTTCCGTATTAAGATATTTGCTCTCTTTCGTCTTCATTTCTGCCTGTTCTGCGTTTCTTCTTTTGTTTGCTTTTTTGCAGTAGGAGCTTGGATTGCCGGCGTTTAGCCTTCTGTGCTGCTGCGCGGGCCGAACGCCCCTGTCAGTGCTCCTTTGGTGAATCCGATGGACGGCGTTTTCACTGTTGCGTTTCGGAGCCCTTCCTAATTTACGCTGTCTGTCCTATCATCCGTGTTTATCATGAGCTGTTTCTAGACGTGCAGAGTTTGGGCACCTGCTGGTTGCCTGCCGGTAGGCTGTGTGCTGGTCAGGGGGTGGTCCGTTCCCCGTCCTCGAGCTGCCTTCCCGTCACCCGATGGACAGATGCTGTCCCTGGTGCACGGGGAACCGTGTGTTTCGCGGCTCACTGGAGCTCGTGTGTGCAGGGCTCATGGGCTTCCAGAGGGGTCTTGGCGCAGCAGAAGTTGTCTGCGTTGTCCCCGTGGGAGCGCGGGGTGTGGTGGCTGCGGTGGGGGCCCGGGAGGCGCTGACCGCCCGCTTGTGCCCCCGTGCCACAGGCCTGCGGCTGCCCGCTGTACTGGAAGGGACCGCTCTTCTGCAGTGCCGGGGGAGAGCGCACGGGCTCCGTGTCCGTGCACAAGTTCGTCGCCATGTGGAGAAAGTGAGTCCCAGGCGGGAGCACCGGGGGCGGGTGTCGGGAGGGGGGACGTCACGGGCCCGGGCTCCTGCGGCCGAGATGGCGAGAGCAGGGGGCTGACTCCAGGGTGGGGGGCCCGGCGTCCGTCCGCCGCCCGCGTCTGGGAGGGGCCTCGTGGACGTGGCGTGGGGGGACCGCCGGCATGTCCTCTGTCGCTGCAGGATCCTCCAGAACTGTCACGACGACGCGGCCAAGTTCGTCCACCTGCTCATGAATCCCGGCTGTCACTACCTGGTGCAGGAGGACTTCGTCCCCTTCCTACAGGTGCGCCCCACGTCTGCGCCGCAGGCACCTTCTCCCCTCCTCACGGCTCTGCCCCTGCCTCCGCGCCGCGTGCCAGCTGCGAGACGGGGCTCCCTTTCCTCAGCGTAGCGCGTTCCACACACACGGCTCGGGGACCCGCCCCTTCGAGCACGCGTCGCTGGCGGGACCGCGCGTGCCCCGCGCGGTGCGAGCGTGTGTGAGTGGCGGGGCCGTGGAGGGGGGAGTCCGGCCCCTGGCGGGCTCTCCTGCGGCGTAGGCGCTGGCTGTGGTGTTCCAGAACGTCCTCCGCACGCGGCGCTCCGCTCCCCTCCCCTCCACGCCCGTGCAGGGCGTCGGGCAGCCTGAGCGCGGTCCTCAAGCATGGGCGGTTCTCGCGTCGCGGCATTTTCCACGCGGCCCTTCCCGGTAGCGCCCTCATCCCCGCAGACGTGACCTGAAGGCTCCCGTGGGTGCCGCTCGGAAGTGAGGGTGTCGCACGCGTGCCGCTGCGTGGGGGCCGTTCCGTGTTTGTCCCGTCGGGTCTCAGCTGCTGGGGACAGGTGCCGTGCGGGCTCCCGGGAACCGGCCGTGGTCTCCGAGCCCGTGGGCTGAGGCAGCGACACGCTCACGCCGCCGCCACGCCTGGCGGGCGTCCGTGCGGAAGCCGTGGGGGCACGCGGCAGACGGGCTCCGGGGCTCGGCGGGCACGGTGCGCGTCCCCCACCTCCGTCTTGTCTCGCGTGCGCAGGACGTGGTGAACACGCACCCGGGCCTGGCCTTCCTGAAGGAGGCGTCTGAGTTCCACTCCCGCTACATCACCACCGTGAGTACACGGACACAGTCCGCTGCCCCCGGGTGCCCGGGCCGTGGCCCTTCCGACCCCGGCTCTCTCACCTGTGAATAAGGCGTCGGCACCGTCTCCCCGGTGGGTCCCGGGCGAGGGGCACTGAGAGGCGGAGGTCCCGTCTGTGGGCACGGAGCACCGCGAGCGTGGGAAGCGCCTCCCGGGTCTTGCCACACGTCCAGCAGTGAGACTCTAGCACGCGGGAGGGGGCGTGCCCGAGACCTGTCTGCTCTCCCTCCCTGGGCGGGAGAGGGCTGGGCTGGGGCCGCTGAGCCTGGGAGGACGTCTCAGCTCTGGGACGGCACTTACCTGCTCTTTGAAGCGTCGTGGCCAGGGGCCGGCCTGCCCGGGAGGCAGGGGACTCACTGCCCGGCCCTGTCCCCAGCCCCTGGGCACATGAGAGGGCGGCCTGGGACGAAGGGCCTGGCCCTCGCCCGCCCGCCAGCCAGCACTCTCCTCCCGAGCGGGCTCCCCTCTCCCCAGTGCCTGAGCCTGGCGTGCGGGTGGGCTTTCTGGCCGGGTACACACGCACGTTCTGTGACACAGGATGTGCACGAGAGGAGCTCTGTGTTTGCCTGGGGAGGCCACACGCCATCCTGTCCTGGTTCCCCTGTCACTGGCATCAGGGGTCATCGTGAAGGGAAGGTGACCGCAGTTGTGAGTGGTAACCAAGGACGCTGGGTGCCGAACACGCACAAGGCTTTGTATGTGCACCCTTCACGCACATTCTGTTCTCAGGTCAGGGACAGGTGAGGGATGTCTTGGGACAAAGGCAAGTGGTAGGTGTCCTGGGACGAGGACAGGTGAGGGCAGGTGAGGGATATCCTGGGACGAGGACGAGTGAGACAGGTGAGGGATGTCCTGGGACGAGGACAGGTGAGGGGTGTCCTGGGACGAGGACAGGTGACAGGTGACGGATGTCCTGGGATGAGGACAGGTGAGGGGATGTCCTGGGACGAGGACAGGTGACGACAGGTGACGGATGTCCTGGGTGAGGACAGGTGAGGACAGGCCGTCCCCATCTGGGATTCGGAGCCGAGCCTGGTGTGCAGCCCTCTCCGGCCTTCCGCTGACGCTCCCGACCCGGTGGTGAGTTGCGTTTGTGGACGTGGTCGGAGCGGGTCGTTCCCTGAGCGCGCCGTGAGGACTCCTGGCCTTCCGGGAAGTCCTGACCACGGCCCCATCCCAGCTCAGGTGCGTCCGTCGCCCGCACGGGCCCGCCTGAGCGGGCCGGGCCGCTGCTAGTGGGCGGACAGACCCCGTGGCCCCCTTGGCGCCTCCCCGTGGCCCAGAAGCGCGCCCCTCCCTGACGCGGCTGTCGGGCACGTGCAGGGCGGGGCCTCGGCCGGAGACACGGGGTCCTGCGTCGCCGGGGGTCCGGGCGCTCCGCTGACGGCCTTTCCCCCGCAGGTCATACAGAGGATCTTCTACACCGTCAACAGGTCCTGGTCGGGGAGGATCACGTGTGCAGAGCTCCGGAGAAGCACGTTCCTGCAGGTAGGCGGCCGGCCAGCAGGGACGCAGGGCCTCCGTGCGCCCATTCTTCAGACCCATCTGCCTTTCCGTCTGCCATCTTGCGTTCTGGTCCTCCTCCGTCCTCCTGCATCCTCCTCCGTCCAACCTAGACCGTCCTCCATCGCTCCTCCACCCTCCTCCCTCCTCCCTCCATCCATCCTCCACCTTTCCGTTCTCCCTCCACCGTTCTTCCGTCATTCTGTTGTTCCGTTCTTCATCCTCCACCCTCTACCCAACCGTCTACCCAGCGACCTCCCAGCATCCATTGCAGGACCGTGGGACCTGGGGTGCGGGGTGCCCTCCTCACTCGGGTTCTACGGACGTGTGGACGCTAGCGAGGACGGGGCTGACCCGTCCTCATCGGCAGGCCGCAGCGGTGAGAGCGTGGACGCCCGCAGGGACTGCCTCTCGCAGCCAGCGGCAGCCGCGCCGAGTCTCGGGCCAGACCCTCGCCTGGGTGGGCTCCCGACCCGGGTGCCGTGCTCCCACCCCTCGGGCCCGTTGTGACGTGAGCCGCCCGGCGGTCCCACCCACGAGGGGCCCCCTCCCGTGGGGATCGCGCCGAGAGGAGGGTAGCAGGTTCGTTGGGTTTGCGTCGGCAGAACGTGGCGCTCTTGGAGGAGGAAGCAGACATCAACCAGCTGACGGAGTATTTCTCGTACGAGCACTTCTATGTGATTTACTGCAAGTTCTGGGAGCTGGACACGGACCACGACCTTCTCATCGATTCCCAGGACCTGGCCCGGCACAATGACCACGGTGAGCTCGCGGCCCGCGTGGGACAAGGGGGCCCACGAGCGCCGGCCCCTCGGGTACTCGGCTCTGGCCGGTGCCGCTGGCCATGGCCGCCTCCCCCGGGCCTGTGGCCCGAGGCCTAAAACCGCCTTCCTCTCCCGTTCACCTCTCCTGTCTCCGGGAGTGGTCTGTGGTTGCGGGACACACACGGGAGACGCGGGACGTGCACGCGTGAGACAGGAACACACTTGGCACTTGCAGGGCGTTTGTGAGACACGGACATACGTGCGACCCGCAGCGCACACGGGATATGGAGACACACGGGACGCTCGGGGCACAATACGTGAGACGGGCAGACACGGGGGACGTGCGGGGCACCCACGGGGTAGACACGGGACGTGCGGGGCACAGCACTAGAGACGGGGACACACGTGGGACACATGCACACGGAAGACGGCAGCACGTGGACACGCGGGGGGCCGACCTGCCCACGTAAGCCGGCCCCACCTGTGAGAGCGTTGGGGCCCACAGGGTTGTCTGACGTGGGCAGTGGCAGCCAGGCGGAGGGGGTTGGAGGTGACTCCGTCCTCTGCAGCCACAAGGTACGTTTCCTTCGAGGCTCCATGTTTTCAGTCTCTGGACCTCCACATCCAAGTGAGAGGGCATGTTTCCTGGGGCTGCCATAGCACAGGGTCTAAGGCAATAGAACGGGATCCTGTTTTTGTCTGAAGACCCAAACTCCAGAGTCAAGGAATTTACGAAGCAGCGGTGCCCAGGACGGCTGTGCAGAAGTTTCCACACAAACCGGGGCCATCCCGCGGCAGGAAGTTCTCCCCCACTTCCGCAGACCACAGTCTGAGATCCAGGCAGGGCCGCTGAGATCCAGGCAGGGCAGGGGTGTTGGGATCCAGGAGGGGCAGGGCCACCGAGATCCAGGTTGGCAGGGCTGTGCTCCCTCCAGAGGCTCCAGGGGGAGGGTCCTTCCTGCCTGTTGCAACTTTTGAGGCTCCAGGCGTCCCTGGACTCGTGGCCGCGTCCCTCCCGTCTCTGCCTCCGCCTTCACATGGCTTCTCCTCTGTGTCTGCGTCTCTCTTCTGTCTCTTACGAGGACGCTCATTGTCTTTAGGGCCATCTTGATCATTCAGGGTGAGCTCGTTTCAGGTCTTTCACTTAATCACGTCTGCAAACACCTGTTGCCAATTAAGGACCCGCGTCCGGATGCCAGGAACCAGGATGCAGGCGTGTGTTTTGGGGAGACACAGTTGAGCCTCTTGTAGCATCCGGTCATTTCGTATCAGGGCGACGTTCATCGGCGTAGCATGAATTGGGAGACGTGGCAGACGCTGTCTTCGTTTCCCTGTCTTGTGGGCACGGTGCTTGGAACGGGCTGCTCTGGGCCCCACCCCCGTTCGTTTTCGGAGCCGCGCCTCCCAGGACCCCAGAATGGCCCTGTCAGTGGAGGTGGGGTTTTTAAAAAGAGGGGATTAAGGTAAAATGGGGTCGGTCGAGTGGGCCCTGATCCCATAGGGCTGGCGTCCTTACGAGAAGAGGGGTCGAGGACACAGGCACGCACAGAGGGGTGACCGCGTGAGGACACGGGGCGAAGACGGCGTCTACACGCCCAGGAGACAGGCCTCAGGAGGGAGCAGCCCTGGGAGAGGATGAATGTGTGTCGTTGGAGCTCCCGGCTCAGTGCCGGGTCGGGCCCGGCACCTCCGCTGACCGATGCGGTCACCTCCCCTCTGTCAGGGGTCAGCCGGTCACCTCCCCTCTGTCAGGGGTCAGCTGGACGCGTTTGGTTTTGATCACGAAGGGAGAGAGTTGGGAGTCGGGGCACCTGGAAGCGGGAATAGACACGTGTTGTGCTCTTCCCGGCACGTTTCTTCTCGGAGCCCCCGGGTCGGCTTTCCACTCGCGCGGCTTGGATTTGGGCTCCGTCCTGGGGACCGCACGCCGGGGAGGACACGTGCGGGACTCGGGCCCTCTGTGGCACCCCCGCCCGGCCCGGGTCTCGGCGTTCGTGACCCGAGCCCGCCCGGCCGGCCCCGCTCGCGTGAGGTCGGGCCATGACCGCGGGCGTGTGCACGCGGCTCACGGCCCGATTCCGTTCCCACAGCTCTGTCCACCAAGATGATCGAGAGGATATTCTCAGGGGCGGTGACCAGGTACGTGTCACAGCCACCGCTTCTTGGGTTTTCTGGTGATTGCGGCCCGTGTTCTGAGCCCTGTGTCCCGTTGTCTCGTTCGCTGCCTCATGTGATCTTGTCCTGTGTCGAGCATGAGTGCTCTTGTCACGTGAGGTCATGAGGAGGACACACGTGCTGTTGTCACACAAGGTCACGTAAGGGAGGATACTTGCCATTGTCACATGAGCTCATGGGAAAGGGAGACGTAGGTCCGTCACGTGATATCAGAGGGGACACACACGCGTCTGTTACGTGAGATCGTAAACGAGGGGACGCACGTCTGTGTCACGTGAGGTCAGAAGGGGGCGAACGCTGTTGTCACAAGAGGTCATCAGTGAGGGGTGGTTGAGGACGGCCCCGTGTGGGTGGGTCACGTCAGGCCCGGGGCATCCGAGGGAGCCCTGGAGTAGGGCCGTCGGAGGCCACGCGGCGGCCGTGACCGAGGCCACGTGGCCACCCCTGCCCCATCTGCGGTCGCAGGGTAACCGCCCCCCGTGGGGGCGCACGTCCTCTCGGGCCTCCCCTGGCGGGAGCCAAGTGCAGGACGGGCCGAACGCCAGGCCCCACTCCCAGGCCCCACTCCCGGCGGGGAGCGGGCGGGGAGCAGGCGGGGACGTCCCGCCTCAGGCCGCTTCCCCCTGACCCCGTTCCATCTGCTGCTCTCGCCCGGAACCCAGGGGCAGAAAAGTCCAGAAGGAAGGAAAGCTCAGCTACGCCGACTTTGTCTGGTTTCTCATCTCTGAGGAAGACAAAAAGACTCCAACCAGGTACGCGTTTCGGCGGCCGTCGCGCGGTCCTTCGGGGACGGCGCTCGGAAGCCCTGGGGTGGCGGTCGTCCCCGAGCGTGGGCGCCAGCAGGGCCGCGTCCCGGCGAGGCCGGCCCCGGGCCGGTGGGGGGGTGGGGGGGCCGGGCCGGGGTCCTCGCGTCCCGGACGGCCGGGCTGACCGAGGCTCGCCCCGACCTGCCGTGACCGCAGCATCGAGTACTGGTTCCGCTGCATGGACCTGGACGGGGACGGGGCCCTGTCCATGTTCGAGCTGGAGTACTTCTACGAGGAGCAGTGCCGCAGGCTGGACAGCATGGCCATCGAGGCCCTGCCCTTCGAGGACTGCCTGTGCCAGATGCTGGACCTGGTGAAGCCCCAGAGCGAAGGTAACGTCCCTGGGAGGAGACGCTGCTGCCCCTACACGGAAGGGATGCCCCCGTGTGAGATCCCCCCACGTGAGTGAGGACATGCCCCCCCCACGTGAGTGAGGACATGCCCCCCCCCCCAGGGAGTGAGGAGATGCCCCCCCCCCCTCGGGAGTGAGGAGATGCCCCCTCCCGAGAGTGAGGAGATGCCCCCCCCCCCCCGGGAGTGAGGAGATGCCCCCCCCCGTGACTGAGGAGATGCCCCCCCCAGGAGTGAGGAGATGCCCCCCCCCCGTGACTGACGAGATGCCCCCCCCACCTCGTGAGGAGATGCCCCCCCCCCCCCGTGAGTCAGGAGATGCCCCCCCACCTCGTGAGTGAGGAGATCCCCCCCCGTGAGTCAGGAGATGCCCCCCCCGTGAGTTTGGAGATGCCCCCCCCCCCGTGAGTGACGAGATGCCCCCCCCCCGGGAGTGAGGAGATGCCCCCCCCCCCCGTGAGTCAGGAGATGCCCCCCCACCTCGTGAGGAGATCCCCCCCGTGAGTCAGGAGATGCCCCCCCCCCCGTGAGTGAGGAG
>NW_027675839.1:0-58874 GCF_046562875.1 Panthera onca
CACCATGTGGTTTCCCCGCCTGGCTGCAGCTGAGCGAGAGGATTCCGGAGGCCTCCTCGACCGGGGGCCGATCGACGTCTGTGGCCCTGGCAGCCAAAGCCGGATCCTGACCGGCACCGTCCCTTGTGTCCTCAACTCAGCCCTTCGGGGAGACCACGGCCCTGCGGTGGGTTCGGCGCCTGGAGCCTCCTGGGACCTAACCCTAACCCTAACCCGACACCGAACGGGGACCCGCCACCGACACCTACGCCGGCCTCGAACCCTAAGCCTGCACTTGAGCCGCCTTGCTGCATGGGCCCTCACTTCAGCCCTCGAGGGAGATCACGAGACCGGAGTCGCTTCGGCCCTGGCGACGTCCCTGGACCGAACCCTAACCCTAGCTAAGGCTCCCTCCCCAAGAGGACCCAATGCCCGCGTCGGACAACACCACGCGCCTGGCGTCCGGAAGAGGGGCAGGCTGACTCGGCATGGAACCTGGAAGCTCACCATGCCGAATCCCAGGCCCGGCTGCAGCTGCCGAGAGGATTCCGGAGGCCTCCTCGACCAGGGGCCCAATCACGTGTGTGGCCCTGGCAGCCAAAGACGGATCCTGACCGGCACGGTCCCTTGTGCCCTCAACTCAGCCCTTCGGGGAGACCACGGCCCTGCTGTGGGTTCGGCGCCTGGAGCCTCCTGGGACCTAACCCTAACCCTAACCGTACCCCGAACCGGGACCCTCCACCGCAACCTAAGCCTGCCTCGAACCCTAACCCTGCAAGTGAGCCGCCTTCGGGCATGGGCCCTCACTTCAGCCCTCGAGGGAGATCACGAGACTGGAGTCGATTCAGCCCTGGCGACGTCCCTGGGCCGAACCCTAAGCCTAGCTGAGGCTCCCTCCCCATGGGGACCCAATGCCAACGTCTGACAACACCACGCGCCTGGGGTCCGGAAGCGGTGCAGGCTGACTCGGCATGGAACCTGGAAGCTCACCATGTGGTTTCCCCGCCTGGCTGCAGCTGAGCGAGAGGATTCCGGAGGCCTCCTCGACCGGGGGCCGATCGACGTCTGTGGCCCTGGCAGCCAAAGCCGGATCCTGACCGGCACCGTCCCTTGTGTCCTCAACTCAGCCCTTCGGGGAGACCACGGCCCTGCGGTGGGTTCGGCGCCTGGAGCCTCCTGGGACCTAACCCTAACCCTAACCCGACACCGAACGGGGACCCGCCACCGACACCTACGCCGGCCTCGAACCCTAAGCCTGCACTTGAGCCGCCTTGCTGCATGGGCCCTCACTTCAGCCCTCGAGGGAGATCACGAGACCGGAGTCGCTTCGGCCCTGGCGACGTCCCTGGACCGAACCCTAACCCTAGCTAAGGCTCCCTCCCCAAGAGGACCCAATGCCCGCGTCGGACAACACCACGCGCCTGGCGTCCGGAAGAGGGGCAGGCTGACTCGGCATGGAACCTGGAAGCTCACCATGCCGAATCCCAGGCCCGGCTGCAGCTGCCGAGAGGATTCCGGAGGCCTCCTCGACCAGGGGCCCAATCACGTGTGTGGCCCTGGCAGCCAAAGACGGATCCTGACCGGCACGGTCCCTTGTGCCCTCAACTCAGCCCTTCGGGGAGACCACGGCCCTGCTGTGGGTTCGGCGCCTGGAGCCTCCTGGGACCTAACCCTAACCCTAACCGTACCCCGAACCGGGACCCTCCACCGCAACCTAAGCCTGCCTCGAACCCTAACCCTGCAAGTGAGCCGCCTTCGGGCATGGGCCCTCACTTCAGCCCTCGAGGGAGATCACGAGACTGGAGTCGATTCAGCCCTGGCGACGTCCCTGGGCCGAACCCTAAGCCTAGCTGAGGCTCCCTCCCCATGGGGACCCAATGCCAACGTCTGACAACACCACGCGCCTGGGGTCCGGAAGCGGTGCAGGCTGACTCGGCATGGAACCTGGAAGCTCACCATGTGGTTTCCCCGCCTGGCTGCAGCTGAGCGAGAGGATTCCGGAGGCCTCCTCGACCGGGGGCCGATCGACGTCTGTGGCCCTGGCAGCCAAAGCCGGATCCTGACCGGCACCGTCCCTTGTGTCCTCAACTCAGCCCTTCGGGGAGACCACGGCCCTGCGGTGGGTTCGGCGCCTGGAGCCTCCTGGGACCTAACCCTAACCCTAACCCGACACCGAACGGGGACCCGCCACCGACACCTACGCCGGCCTCGAACCCTAAGCCTGCACTTGAGCCGCCTTGCTGCATGGGCCCTCACTTCAGCCCTCGAGGGAGATCACGAGACCGGAGTCGCTTCGGCCCTGGCGACGTCCCTGGACCGAACCCTAACCCTAGCTAAGGCTCCCTCCCCAAGAGGACCCAATGCCCGCGTCGGACAACACCACGCGCCTGGCGTCCGGAAGAGGGGCAGGCTGACTCGGCATGGAACCTGGAAGCTCACCATGCCGAATCCCAGGCCCGGCTGCAGCTGCCGAGAGGATTCCGGAGGCCTCCTCGACCAGGGGCCCAATCACGTGTGTGGCCTTGGCAGCCAAAGACGGATCCTGACCGGCACGGTCCCTTGTGCCCTCAACTCAGCCCTTCGGGGAGACCACGGCCCTGCTGTGGGTTCGGCGCCTGGAGCCTCCTGGGACCTAACCCTAACCCTAACCGTACCCCGAACCGGGACCCTCCACCGCAACCTAAGCCTGCCTCGAACCCTAACCCTGCAAGTGAGCCGCCTTCGGGCATGGGCCCTCACTTCAGCCCTCGAGGGAGATCACGAGACTGGAGTCGATTCAGCCCTGGCGACGTCCCTGGGCCGAACCCTAAGCCTAGCTGAGGCTCCCTCCCCATGGGGACCCAATGCCAACGTCTGACAACACCACGCGCCTGGGGTCCGGAAGCGGTGCAGGCTGACTCGGCATGGAACCTGGAAGCTCACCATGTGGTTTCCCCGCCTGGCTGCAGCTGAGCGAGAGGATTCCGGAGGCCTCCTCGACCGGGGGCCGATCGACGTCTGTGGCCCTGGCAGCCAAAGCCGGATCCTGACCGGCACCGTCCCTTGTGTCCTCAACTCAGCCCTTCGGGGAGACCACGGCCCTGCGGTGGGTTCGGCGCCTGGAGCCTCCTGGGACCTAACCCTAACCCTAACCCGACACCGAACGGGGACCCGCCACCGACACCTACGCCGGCCTCGAACCCTAAGCCTGCACTTGAGCCGCCTTGCTGCATGGGCCCTCACTTCAGCCCTCGAGGGAGATCACGAGACCGGAGTCGCTTCGGCCCTGGCGACGTCCCTGGACCGAACCCTAACCCTAGCTAAGGCTCCCTCCCCAAGAGGACCCAATGCCCGCGTCGGACAACACCACGCGCCTGGCGTCCGGAAGAGGGGCAGGCTGACTCGGCATGGAACCTGGAAGCTCACCATGCCGAATCCCAGGCCCGGCTGCAGCTGCCGAGAGGATTCCGGAGGCCTCCTCGACCAGGGGCCCAATCACGTGTGTGGCCCTGGCAGCCAAAGACGGATCCTGACCGGCACGGTCCCTTGTGCCCTCAACTCAGCCCTTCGGGGAGACCACGGCCCTGCTGTGGGTTCGGCGCCTGGAGCCTCCTGGGACCTAACCCTAACCCTAACCGTACCCCGAACCGGGACCCTCCACCGCAACCTAAGCCTGCCTCGAACCCTAACCCTGCAAGTGAGCCGCCTTCGGGCATGGGCCCTCACTTCAGCCCTCGAGGGAGATCACGAGACTGGAGTCGATTCAGCCCTGGCGACGTCCCTGGGCCGAACCCTAAGCCTAGCTGAGGCTCCCTCCCCATGGGGACCCAATGCCAACGTCTGACAACACCACGCGCCTGGGGTCCGGAAGCGGTGCAGGCTGACTCGGCATGGAACCTGGAAGCTCACCATGTGGTTTCCCCGCCTGGCTGCAGCTGAGCGAGAGGATTCCGGAGGCCTCCTCGACCGGGGGCCGATCGACGTCTGTGGCCCTGGCAGCCAAAGCCGGATCCTGACCGGCACCGTCCCTTGTGTCCTCAACTCAGCCCTTCGGGGAGACCACGGCCCTGCGGTGGGTTCGGCGCCTGGAGCCTCCTGGGACCTAACCCTAACCCTAACCCGACACCGAACGGGGACCCTCCACCGACACCTACGCCGGCCTCGAACCCTAAGCCTGCACTTGAGCCGCCTTGCTGCATGGGCCCTCACTTCAGCCCTCGAGGGAGATCACGAGACCGGAGTCGCTTCGGCCCTGGCGACGTCCCTGGACCGAACCCTAACCCTAGCTAAGGCTCCCTCCCCAAGAGGACCCAATGCCCGCGTCGGACAACACCACGCGCCTGGCGTCCGGAAGAGGGGCAGGCTGACTCGGCATGGAACCTGGAAGCTCACCATGCCGAATCCCAGGCCCGGCTGCAGCTGCCGAGAGGATTCCGGAGGCCTCCTCGACCAGGGGCCCAATCACGTGTGTGGCCTTGGCAGCCAAAGACGGATCCTGACCGGCACGGTCCCTTGTGCCCTCAACTCAGCCCTTCGGGGAGACCACGGCCCTGCTGTGGGTTCGGCGCCTGGAGCCTCCTGGGACCTAACCCTAACCCTAACCGTACCCCGAACCGGGACCCTCCACCGCAACCTAAGCCTGCCTCGAACCCTAACCCTGCAAGTGAGCCGCCTTCGGGCATGGGCCCTCACTTCAGCCCTCGAGGGAGATCACGAGACTGGAGTCGATTCAGCCCTGGCGACGTCCCTGGGCCGAACCCTAAGCCTAGCTGAGGCTCCCTCCCCATGGGGACCCAATGCCAACGTCTGACAACACCACGCGCCTGGGGTCCGGAAGCGGTGCAGGCTGACTCGGCATGGAACCTGGAAGCTCACCATGTGGTTTCCCCGCCTGGCTGCAGCTGAGCGAGAGGATTCCGGAGGCCTCCTCGACCGGGGGCCGATCGACGTCTGTGGCCCTGGCAGCCAAAGCCGGATCCTGACCGGCACCGTCCCTTGTGTCCTCAACTCAGCCCTTCGGGGAGACCACGGCCCTGCGGTGGGTTCGGCGCCTGGAGCCTCCTGGGACCTAACCCTAACCCTAACCCGACACCGAACGGGGACCCGCCACCGACACCTACGCCGGCCTCGAACCCTAAGCCTGCACTTGAGCCGCCTTGCTGCATGGGCCCTCACTTCAGCCCTCGAGGGAGATCACGAGACCGGAGTCGCTTCGGCCCTGGCGACGTCCCTGGACCGAACCCTAACCCTAGCTAAGGCTCCCTCCCCAAGAGGACCCAATGCCCGCGTCGGACAACACCACGCGCCTGGCGTCCGGAAGAGGGGCAGGCTGACTCGGCATGGAACCTGGAAGCTCACCATGCCGAATCCCAGGCCCGGCTGCAGCTGCCGAGAGGATTCCGGAGGCCTCCTCGACCAGGGGCCCAATCACGTGTGTGGCCCTGGCAGCCAAAGACGGATCCTGACCGGCACGGTCCCTTGTGCCCTCAACTCAGCCCTTCGGGGAGACCACGGCCCTGCTGTGGGTTCGGCGCCTGGAGCCTCCTGGGACCTAACCCTAACCCTAACCGTACCCCGAACCGGGACCCTCCACCGCAACCTAAGCCTGCCTCGAACCCTAACCCTGCAAGTGAGCCGCCTTCGGGCATGGGCCCTCACTTCAGCCCTCGAGGGAGATCACGAGACTGGAGTCGATTCAGCCCTGGCGACGTCCCTGGGCCGAACCCTAAGCCTAGCTGAGGCTCCCTCCCCATGGGGACCCAATGCCAACGTCTGACAACACCACGCGCCTGGGGTCCGGAAGCGGTGCAGGCTGACTCGGCATGGAACCTGGAAGCTCACCATGTGGTTTCCCCGCCTGGCTGCAGCTGAGCGAGAGGATTCCGGAGGCCTCCTCGACCGGGGGCCGATCGACGTCTGTGGCCCTGGCAGCCAAAGCCGGATCCTGACCGGCACCGTCCCTTGTGTCCTCAACTCAGCCCTTCGGGGAGACCACGGCCCTGCGGTGGGTTCGGCGCCTGGAGCCTCCTGGGACCTAACCCTAACCCTAACCCGACACCGAACGGGGACCCGCCACCGACACCTACGCCGGCCTCGAACCCTAAGCCTGCACTTGAGCCGCCTTGCTGCATGGGCCCTCACTTCAGCCCTCGAGGGAGATCACGAGACCGGAGTCGCTTCGGCCCTGGCGACGTCCCTGGACCGAACCCTAACCCTAGCTAAGGCTCCCTCCCCAAGAGGACCCAATGCCCGCGTCGGACAACACCACGCGCCTGGCGTCCGGAAGAGGGGCAGGCTGACTCGGCATGGAACCTGGAAGCTCACCATGCCGAATCCCAGGCCCGGCTGCAGCTGCCGAGAGGATTCCGGAGGCCTCCTCGACCAGGGGCCCAATCACGTGTGTGGCCCTGGCAGCCAAAGACGGATCCTGACCGGCACGGTCCCTTGTGCCCTCAACTCAGCCCTTCGGGGAGACCACGGCCCTGCTGTGGGTTCGGCGCCTGGAGCCTCCTGGGACCTAACCCTAACCCTAACCGTACCCCGAACCGGGACCCTCCACCGCAACCTAAGCCTGCCTCGAACCCTAACCCTGCAAGTGAGCCGCCTTCGGGCATGGGCCCTCACTTCAGCCCTCGAGGGAGATCACGAGACTGGAGTCGATTCAGCCCTGGCGACGTCCCTGGGCCGAACCCTAACCCTAGCTGAGGCTCCCTCCCCATGGGGACCCAATGCCAACGTCTGACAACACCACGCGCCTGGGGTCCGGAAGCGGTGCAGGCTGACTCGGCATGGAACCTGGAAGCTCACCATGTGGTTTCCCCGCCTGGCTGCAGCTGAGCGAGAGGATTCCGGAGGCCTCCTCGACCGGGGGCCGATCGACGTCTGTGGCCCTGGCAGCCAAAGCCGGATCCTGACCGGCACCGTCCCTTGTGTCCTCAACTCAGCCCTTCGGGGAGACCACGGCCCTGCGGTGGGTTCGGCGCCTGGAGCCTCCTGGGACCTAACCCTAACCCTAACCCGACACCGAACGGGGACCCGCCACCGACACCTACGCCGGCCTCGAACCCTAAGCCTGCACTTGAGCCGCCTTGCTGCATGGGCCCTCACTTCAGCCCTCGAGGGAGATCACGAGACCGGAGTCGCTTCGGCCCTGGCGACGTCCCTGGACCGAACCCTAACCCTAGCTAAGGCTCCCTCCCCAAGAGGACCCAATGCCCGCGTCGGACAACACCACGCGCCTGGCGTCCGGAAGAGGGGCAGGCTGACTCGGCATGGAACCTGGAAGCTCACCATGCCGAATCCCAGGCCCGGCTGCAGCTGCCGAGAGGATTCCGGAGGCCTCCTCGACCAGGGGCCCAATCACGTGTGTGGCCTTGGCAGCCAAAGACGGATCCTGACCGGCACGGTCCCTTGTGCCCTCAACTCAGCCCTTCGGGGAGACCACGGCCCTGCTGTGGGTTCGGCGCCTGGAGCCTCCTGGGACCTAACCCTAACCCTAACCGTACCCCGAACCGGGACCCTCCACCGCAACCTAAGCCTGCCTCGAACCCTAACCCTGCAAGTGAGCCGCCTTCGGGCATGGGCCCTCACTTCAGCCCTCGAGGGAGATCACGAGACTGGAGTCGATTCAGCCCTGGCGACGTCCCTGGGCCGAACCCTAAGCCTAGCTGAGGCTCCCTCCCCATGGGGACCCAATGCCAACGTCTGACAACACCACGCGCCTGGGGTCCGGAAGCGGTGCAGGCTGACTCGGCATGGAACCTGGAAGCTCACCATGTGGTTTCCCCGCCTGGCTGCAGCTGAGCGAGAGGATTCCGGAGGCCTCCTCGACCGGGGGCCGATCGACGTCTGTGGCCCTGGCAGCCAAAGCCGGATCCTGACCGGCACCGTCCCTTGTGTCCTCAACTCAGCCCTTCGGGGAGACCACGGCCCTGCGGTGGGTTCGGCGCCTGGAGCCTCCTGGGACCTAACCCTAACCCTAACCCGACACCGAACGGGGACCCGCCACCGACACCTACGCCGGCCTCGAACCCTAAGCCTGCACTTGAGCCGCCTTGCTGCATGGGCCCTCACTTCAGCCCTCGAGGGAGATCACGAGACCGGAGTCGCTTCGGCCCTGGCGACGTCCCTGGACCGAACCCTAACCCTAGCTAAGGCTCCCTCCCCAAGAGGACCCAATGCCCGCGTCGGACAACACCACGCGCCTGGCGTCCGGAAGAGGGGCAGGCTGACTCGGCATGGAACCTGGAAGCTCACCATGCCGAATCCCAGGCCCGGCTGCAGCTGCCGAGAGGATTCCGGAGGCCTCCTCGACCAGGGGCCCAATCACGTGTGTGGCCCTGGCAGCCAAAGACGGATCCTGACCGGCACGGTCCCTTGTGCCCTCAACTCAGCCCTTCGGGGAGACCACGGCCCTGCTGTGGGTTCGGCGCCTGGAGCCTCCTGGGACCTAACCCTAACCCTAACCGTACCCCGAACCGGGACCCTCCACCGCAACCTAAGCCTGCCTCGAACCCTAACCCTGCAAGTGAGCCGCCTTCGGGCATGGGCCCTCACTTCAGCCCTCGAGGGAGATCACGAGACTGGAGTCGATTCAGCCCTGGCGACGTCCCTGGGCCGAACCCTAAGCCTAGCTGAGGCTCCCTCCCCATGGGGACCCAATGCCAACGTCTGACAACACCACGCGCCTGGGGTCCGGAAGCGGTGCAGGCTGACTCGGCATGGAACCTGGAAGCTCACCATGTGGTTTCCCCGCCTGGCTGCAGCTGAGCGAGAGGATTCCGGAGGCCTCCTCGACCGGGGGCCGATCGACGTCTGTGGCCCTGGCAGCCAAAGCCGGATCCTGACCGGCACCGTCCCTTGTGTCCTCAACTCAGCCCTTCGGGGAGACCACGGCCCTGCGGTGGGTTCGGCGCCTGGAGCCTCCTGGGACCTAACCCTAACCCTAACCCGACACCGAACGGGGACCCGCCACCGACACCTACGCCGGCCTCGAACCCTAAGCCTGCACTTGAGCCGCCTTGCTGCATGGGCCCACACTTCAGCCCTCGAGGGAGATCACGAGACCGGAGTCGCTTCGGCCCTGGCGACGTCCCTGGACCGAACCCTAACCCTAGCTAAGGCTCCCTCCCCAAGAGGACCCAATGCCCGCGTCGGACAACACCACGCGCCTGGCGTCCGGAAGAGGGGCAGGCTGACTCGGCATGGAACCTGGAAGCTCACCATGCCGAATCCCAGGCCCGGCTGCAGCTGCCGAGAGGATTCCGGAGGCCTCCTCGACCAGGGGCCCAATCACGTGTGTGGCCCTGGCAGCCAAAGACGGATCCTGACCGGCACGGTCCCTTGTGCCCTCAACTCAGCCCTTCGGGGAGACCACGGCCCTGCTGTGGGTTCGGCGCCTGGAGCCTCCTGGGACCTAACCCTAACCCTAACCGTACCCCGAACCGGGACCCTCCACCGCAACCTAAGCCTGCCTCGAACCCTAACCCTGCAAGTGAGCCGCCTTCGGGCATGGGCCCTCACTTCAGCCCTCGAGGGAGATCACGAGACTGGAGTCGATTCAGCCCTGGCGACGTCCCTGGGCCGAACCCTAACCCTAGCTGAGGCTCCCTCCCCATGGGGACCCAATGCCAACGTCTGACAACACCACGCGCCTGGGGTCCGGAAGCGGTGCAGGCTGACTCGGCATGGAACCTGGAAGCTCACCATGTGGTTTCCCCGCCTGGCTGCAGCTGAGCGAGAGGATTCCGGAGGCCTCCTCGACCGGGGGCCGATCGACGTCTGTGGCCCTGGCAGCCAAAGCCGGATCCTGACCGGCACCGTCCCTTGTGTCCTCAACTCAGCCCTTCGGGGAGACCACGGCCCTGCGGTGGGTTCGGCGCCTGGAGCCTCCTGGGACCTAACCCTAACCCTAACCCGACACCGAACGGGGACCCGCCACCGACACCTACGCCGGCCTCGAACCCTAAGCCTGCACTTGAGCCGCCTTGCTGCATGGGCCCACACTTCAGCCCTCGAGGGAGATCACGAGACCGGAGTCGCTTCGGCCCTGGCGACGTCCCTGGACCGAACCCTAACCCTAGCTAAGGCTCCCTCCCCAAGAGGACCCAATGCCCGCGTCGGACAACACCACGCGCCTGGCGTCCGGAAGAGGGGCAGGCTGACTCGGCATGGAACCTGGAAGCTCACCATGCCGAATCCCAGGCCCGGCTGCAGCTGCCGAGAGGATTCCGGAGGCCTCCTCGACCAGGGGCCCAATCACGTGTGTGGCCCTGGCAGCCAAAGACGGATCCTGACCGGCACGGTCCCTTGTGCCCTCAACTCAGCCCTTCGGGGAGACCACGGCCCTGCTGTGGGTTCGGCGCCTGGAGCCTCCTGGGACCTAACCCTAACCCTAACCGTACCCCGAACCGGGACCCTCCACCGCAACCTAAGCCTGCCTCGAACCCTAACCCTGCAAGTGAGCCGCCTTCGGGCATGGGCCCTCACTTCAGCCCTCGAGGGAGATCACGAGACTGGAGTCGATTCAGCCCTGGCGACGTCCCTGGGCCGAACCCTAACCCTAGCTGAGGCTCCCTCCCCATGGGGACCCAATGCCAACGTCTGACAACACCACGCGCCTGGGGTCCGGAAGCGGTGCAGGCTGACTCGGCATGGAACCTGGAAGCTCACCATGTGGTTTCCCCGCCTGGCTGCAGCTGAGCGAGAGGATTCCGGAGGCCTCCTCGACCGGGGGCCGATCGACGTCTGTGGCCCTGGCAGCCAAAGCCGGATCCTGACCGGCACCGTCCCTTGTGTCCTCAACTCAGCCCTTCGGGGAGACCACGGCCCTGCGGTGGGTTCGGCGCCTGGAGCCTCCTGGGACCTAACCCTAACCCTAACCCGACACCGAACGGGGACCCGCCACCGACACCTACGCCGGCCTCGAACCCTAAGCCTGCACTTGAGCCGCCTTGCTGCATGGGCCCTCACTTCAGCCCTCGAGGGAGATCACGAGACCGGAGTCGCTTCGGCCCTGGCGACGTCCCTGGACCGAACCCTAACCCTAGCTAAGGCTCCCTCCCCAAGAGGACCCAATGCCCGCGTCGGACAACACCACGCGCCTGGCGTCCGGAAGAGGGGCAGGCTGACTCGGCATGGAACCTGGAAGCTCACCATGCCGAATCCCAGGCCCGGCTGCAGCTGCCGAGAGGATTCCGGAGGCCTCCTCGACCAGGGGCCCAATCACGTGTGTGGCCCTGGCAGCCAAAGACGGATCCTGACCGGCACGGTCCCTTGTGCCCTCAACTCAGCCCTTCGGGGAGACCACGGCCCTGCTGTGGGTTCGGCGCCTGGAGCCTCCTGGGACCTAACCCTAACCCTAACCGTACCCCGAACCGGGACCCTCCACCGCAACCTAAGCCTGCCTCGAACCCTAACCCTGCAAGTGAGCCGCCTTCGGGCATGGGCCCTCACTTCAGCCCTCGAGGGAGATCACGAGACTGGAGTCGATTCAGCCCTGGCGACGTCCCTGGGCCGAACCCTAAGCCTAGCTGAGGCTCCCTCCCCATGGGGACCCAATGCCAACGTCTGACAACACCACGCGCCTGGGGTCCGGAAGCGGTGCAGGCTGACTCGGCATGGAACCTGGAAGCTCACCATGTGGTTTCCCCGCCTGGCTGCAGCTGAGCGAGAGGATTCCGGAGGCCTCCTCGACCGGGGGCCGATCGACGTCTGTGGCCCTGGCAGCCAAAGCCGGATCCTGACCGGCACCGTCCCTTGTGTCCTCAACTCAGCCCTTCGGGGAGACCACGGCCCTGCGGTGGGTTCGGCGCCTGGAGCCTCCTGGGACCTAACCCTAACCCTAACCCGACACCGAACGGGGACCCGCCACCGACACCTACGCCGGCCTCGAACCCTAAGCCTGCACTTGAGCCGCCTTGCTGCATGGGCCCTCACTTCAGCCCTCGAGGGAGATCACGAGACCGGAGTCGCTTCGGCCCTGGCGACGTCCCTGGACCGAACCCTAACCCTAGCTAAGGCTCCCTCCCCAAGAGGACCCAATGCCCGCGTCGGACAACACCACGCGCCTGGCGTCCGGAAGAGGGGCAGGCTGACTCGGCATGGAACCTGGAAGCTCACCATGCCGAATCCCAGGCCCGGCTGCAGCTGCCGAGAGGATTCCGGAGGCCTCCTCGACCAGGGGCCCAATCACGTGTGTGGCCTTGGCAGCCAAAGACGGATCCTGACCGGCACGGTCCCTTGTGCCCTCAAGTCAGCCCTTCGGGGAGACCACGGCCCTGCTGTGGGTTCGGCGCCTGGAGCCTCCTGGGACCTAACCCTAACCCTAACCGTACCCCGAACCGGGACCCTCCACCGCAACCTAAGCCTGCCTCGAACCCTAACCCTGCAAGTGAGCCGCCTTCGGGCATGGGCCCTCACTTCAGCCCTCGAGGGAGATCACGAGACTGGAGTCGATTCAGCCCTGGCGACGTCCCTGGGCCGAACCCTAAGCCTAGCTGAGGCTCCCTCCCCATGGGGACCCAATGCCAACGTCTGACAACACCACGCGCCTGGGGTCCGGAAGCGGTGCAGGCTGACTCGGCATGGAACCTGGAAGCTCACCATGTGGTTTCCCCGCCTGGCTGCAGCTGAGCGAGAGGATTCCGGAGGCCTCCTCGACCGGGGGCCGATCGACGTCTGTGGCCCTGGCAGCCAAAGCCGGATCCTGACCGGCACCGTCCCTTGTGTCCTCAACTCAGCCCTTCGGGGAGACCACGGCCCTGCGGTGGGTTCGGCGCCTGGAGCCTCCTGGGACCTAACCCTAACCCTAACCCGACACCGAACGGGGACCCGCCACCGACACCTACGCCGGCCTCGAACCCTAAGCCTGCACTTGAGCCGCCTTGCTGCATGGGCCCTCACTTCAGCCCTCGAGGGAGATCACGAGACCGGAGTCGCTTCGGCCCTGGCGACGTCCCTGGACCGAACCCTAACCCTAGCTAAGGCTCCCTCCCCAAGAGGACCCAATGCCCGCGTCGGACAACACCACGCGCCTGGCGTCCGGAAGAGGGGCAGGCTGACTCGGCATGGAACCTGGAAGCTCACCATGCCGAATCCCAGGCCCGGCTGCAGCTGCCGAGAGGATTCCGGAGGCCTCCTCGACCAGGGGCCCAATCACGTGTGTGGCCCTGGCAGCCAAAGACGGATCCTGACCGGCACGGTCCCTTGTGCCCTCAACTCAGCCCTTCGGGGAGACCACGGCCCTGCTGTGGGTTCGGCGCCTGGAGCCTCCTGGGACCTAACCCTAACCCTAACCGTACCCCGAACCGGGACCCTCCACCGCAACCTAAGCCTGCCTCGAACCCTAACCCTGCAAGTGAGCCGCCTTCGGGCATGGGCCCTCACTTCAGCCCTCGAGGGAGATCACGAGACTGGAGTCGATTCAGCCCTGGCGACGTCCCTGGGCCGAACCCTAAGCCTAGCTGAGGCTCCCTCCCCATGGGGACCCAATGCCAACGTCTGACAACACCACGCGCCTGGGGTCCGGAAGTGGTGCAGGCTGACTCGGCATGGAACCTGGAAGCTCACCATGTGGTTTCCCCGCCTGGCTGCAGCTGAGCGAGAGGATTCCGGAGGCCTCCTCGACCGGGGGCCGATCGACGTCTGTGGCCCTGGCAGCCAAAGCCGGATCCTGACCGGCACCGTCCCTTGTGTCCTCAACTCAGCCCTTCGGGGAGACCACGGCCCTGCGGTGGGTTCGGCGCCTGGAGCCTCCTGGGACCTAACCCTAACCCTAACCCGACACCGAACGGGGACCCGCCACCGACACCTACGCCGGCCTCGAACCCTAAGCCTGCACTTGAGCCGCCTTGCTGCATGGGCCCTCACTTCAGCCCTCGAGGGAGATCACGAGACCGGAGTCGCTTCGGCCCTGGCGACGTCCCTGGACCGAACCCTAACCCTAGCTAAGGCTCCCTCCCCAAGAGGACCCAATGCCCGCGTCGGACAACACCACGCGCCTGGCGTCCGGAAGAGGGGCAGGCTGACTCGGCATGGAACCTGGAAGCTCACCATGCCGAATCCCAGGCCCGGCTGCAGCTGCCGAGAGGATTCCGGAGGCCTCCTCGACCAGGGGCCCAATCACGTGTGTGGCCCTGGCAGCCAAAGACGGATCCTGACCGGCACGGTCCCTTGTGCCCTCAACTCAGCCCTTCGGGGAGACCACGGCCCTGCTGTGGGTTCGGCGCCTGGAGCCTCCTGGGACCTAACCCTAACCCTAACCGTACCCCGAACCGGGACCCTCCACCGCAACCTAAGCCTGCCTCGAACCCTAACCCTGCAAGTGAGCCGCCTTCGGGCATGGGCCCTCACTTCAGCCCTCGAGGGAGATCACGAGACTGGAGTCGATTCAGCCCTGGCGACGTCCCTGGGCCGAACCCTAAGCCTAGCTGAGGCTCCCTCCCCATGGGGACCCAATGCCAACGTCTGACAACACCACGCGCCTGGGGTCCGGAAGCGGTGCAGGCTGACTCGGCATGGAACCTGGAAGCTCACCATGTGGTTTCCCCGCCTGGCTGCAGCTGAGCGAGAGGATTCCGGAGGCCTCCTCGACCGGGGGCCGATCGACGTCTGTGGCCCTGGCAGCCAAAGCCGGATCCTGACCGGCACCGTCCCTTGTGTCCTCAACTCAGCCCTTCGGGGAGACCACGGCCCTGCGGTGGGTTCGGCGCCTGGAGCCTCCTGGGACCTAACCCTAACCCTAACCCGACACCGAACGGGGACCCGCCACCGACACCTACGCCGGCCTCGAACCCTAAGCCTGCACTTGAGCCGCCTTGCTGCATGGGCCCTCACTTCAGCCCTCGAGGGAGATCACGAGACCGGAGTCGCTTCGGCCCTGGCGACGTCCCTGGACCGAACCCTAACCCTAGCTAAGGCTCCCTCCCCAAGAGGACCCAATGCCCGCGTCGGACAACACCACGCGCCTGGCGTCCGGAAGAGGGGCAGGCTGACTCGGCATGGAACCTGGAAGCTCACCATGCCGAATCCCAGGCCCGGCTGCAGCTGCCGAGAGGATTCCGGAGGCCTCCTCGACCAGGGGCCCAATCACGTGTGTGGCCTTGGCAGCCAAAGACGGATCCTGACCGGCACGGTCCCTTGTGCCCTCAACTCAGCCCTTCGGGGAGACCACGGCCCTGCTGTGGGTTCGGCGCCTGGAGCCTCCTGGGACCTAACCCTAACCCTAACCGTACCCCGAACCGGGACCCTCCACCGCAACCTAAGCCTGCCTCGAACCCTAACCCTGCAAGTGAGCCGCCTTCGGGCATGGGCCCTCACTTCAGCCCTCGAGGGAGATCACGAGACTGGAGTCGATTCAGCCCTGGCGACGTCCCTGGGCCGAACCCTAAGCCTAGCTGAGGCTCCCTCCCCATGGGGACCCAATGCCAACGTCTGACAACACCACGCGCCTGGGGTCCGGAAGCGGTGCAGGCTGACTCGGCATGGAACCTGGAAGCTCACCATGTGGTTTCCCCGCCTGGCTGCAGCTGAGCGAGAGGATTCCGGAGGCCTCCTCGACCGGGGGCCGATCGACGTCTGTGGCCCTGGCAGCCAAAGCCGGATCCTGACCGGCACCGTCCCTTGTGTCCTCAACTCAGCCCTTCGGGGAGACCACGGCCCTGCGGTGGGTTCGGCGCCTGGAGCCTCCTGGGACCTAACCCTAACCCTAACCCGACACCGAACGGGGACCCGCCACCGACACCTACGCCGGCCTCGAACCCTAAGCCTGCACTTGAGCCGCCTTGCTGCATGGGCCCTCACTTCAGCCCTCGAGGGAGATCACGAGACCGGAGTCGCTTCGGCCCTGGCGACGTCCCTGGACCGAACCCTAACCCTAGCTAAGGCTCCCTCCCCAAGAGGACCCAATGCCCGCGTCGGACAACACCACGCGCCTGGCGTCCGGAAGAGGGGCAGGCTGACTCGGCATGGAACCTGGAAGCTCACCATGCCGAATCCCAGGCCCGGCTGCAGCTGCCGAGAGGATTCCGGAGGCCTCCTCGACCAGGGGCCCAATCACGTGTGTGGCCTTGGCAGCCAAAGACGGATCCTGACCGGCACGGTCCCTTGTGCCCTCAACTCAGCCCTTCGGGGAGACCACGGCCCTGCTGTGGGTTCGGCGCCTGGAGCCTCCTGGGACCTAACCCTAACCCTAACCGTACCCCGAACCGGGACCCTCCACCGCAACCTAAGCCTGCCTCGAACCCTAACCCTGCAAGTGAGCCGCCTTCGGGCATGGGCCCTCACTTCAGCCCTCGAGGGAGATCACGAGACTGGAGTCGATTCAGCCCTGGCGACGTCCCTGGGCCGAACCCTAAGCCTAGCTGAGGCTCCCTCCCCATGGGGACCCAATGCCAACGTCTGACAACACCACGCGCCTGGGGTCCGGAAGCGGTGCAGGCTGACTCGGCATGGAACCTGGAAGCTCACCATGTGGTTTCCCCGCCTGGCTGCAGCTGAGCGAGAGGATTCCGGAGGCCTCCTCGACCGGGGGCCGATCGACGTCTGTGGCCCTGGCAGCCAAAGCCGGATCCTGACCGGCACCGTCCCTTGTGTCCTCAACTCAGCCCTTCGGGGAGACCACGGCCCTGCGGTGGGTTCGGCGCCTGGAGCCTCCTGGGACCTAACCCTAACCCTAACCCGACACCGAACGGGGACCCGCCACCGACACCTACGCCGGCCTCGAACCCTAAGCCTGCACTTGAGCCGCCTTGCTGCATGGGCCCTCACTTCAGCCCTCGAGGGAGATCACGAGACCGGAGTCGCTTCGGCCCTGGCGACGTCCCTGGACCGAACCCTAACCCTAGCTAAGGCTCCCTCCCCAAGAGGACCCAATGCCCGCGTCGGACAACACCACGCGCCTGGCGTCCGGAAGAGGGGCAGGCTGACTCGGCATGGAACCTGGAAGCTCACCATGCCGAATCCCAGGCCCGGCTGCAGCTGCCGAGAGGATTCCGGAGGCCTCCTCGACCAGGGGCCCAATCACGTGTGTGGCCCTGGCAGCCAAAGACGGATCCTGACCGGCACGGTCCCTTGTGCCCTCAACTCAGCCCTTCGGGGAGACCACGGCCCTGCTGTGGGTTCGGCGCCTGGAGCCTCCTGGGACCTAACCCTAACCCTAACCGTACCCCGAACCGGGACCCTCCACCGCAACCTAAGCCTGCCTCGAACCCTAACCCTGCAAGTGAGCCGCCTTCGGGCATGGGCCCTCACTTCAGCCCTCGAGGGAGATCACGAGACTGGAGTCGATTCAGCCCTGGCGACGTCCCTGGGCCGAACCCTAAGCCTAGCTGAGGCTCCCTCCCCATGGGGACCCAATGCCAACGTCTGACAACACCACGCGCCTGGGGTCCGGAAGCGGTGCAGGCTGACTCGGCATGGAACCTGGAAGCTCACCATGTGGTTTCCCCGCCTGGCTGCAGCTGAGCGAGAGGATTCCGGAGGCCTCCTCGACCGGGGGCCGATCGACGTCTGTGGCCCTGGCAGCCAAAGCCGGATCCTGACCGGCACCGTCCCTTGTGTCCTCAACTCAGCCCTTCGGGGAGACCACGGCCCTGCGGTGGGTTCGGCGCCTGGAGCCTCCTGGGACCTAACCCTAACCCTAACCCGACACCGAACGGGGACCCGCCACCGACACCTACGCCGGCCTCGAACCCTAAGCCTGCACTTGAGCCGCCTTGCTGCATGGGCCCTCACTTCAGCCCTCGAGGGAGATCACGAGACCGGAGTCGCTTCGGCCCTGGCGACGTCCCTGGACCGAACCCTAACCCTAGCTAAGGCTCCCTCCCCAAGAGGACCCAATGCCCGCGTCGGACAACACCACGCGCCTGGCGTCCGGAAGAGGGGCAGGCTGACTCGGCATGGAACCTGGAAGCTCACCATGCCGAATCCCAGGCCCGGCTGCAGCTGCCGAGAGGATTCCGGAGGCCTCCTCGACCAGGGGCCCAATCACGTGTGTGGCCTTGGCAGCCAAAGACGGATCCTGACCGGCACGGTCCCTTGTGCCCTCAACTCAGCCCTTCGGGGAGACCACGGCCCTGCTGTGGGTTCGGCGCCTGGAGCCTCCTGGGACCTAACCCTAACCCTAACCGTACCCCGAACCGGGACCCTCCACCGCAACCTAAGCCTGCCTCGAACCCTAACCCTGCAAGTGAGCCGCCTTCGGGCATGGGCCCTCACTTCAGCCCTCGAGGGAGATCACGAGACTGGAGTCGATTCAGCCCTGGCGACGTCCCTGGGCCGAACCCTAAGCCTAGCTGAGGCTCCCTCCCCATGGGGACCCAATGCCAACGTCTGACAACACCACGCGCCTGGGGTCCGGAAGCGGTGCAGGCTGACTCGGCATGGAACCTGGAAGCTCACCATGTGGTTTCCCCGCCTGGCTGCAGCTGAGCGAGAGGATTCCGGAGGCCTCCTCGACCGGGGGCCGATCGACGTCTGTGGCCCTGGCAGCCAAAGCCGGATCCTGACCGGCACCGTCCCTTGTGTCCTCAACTCAGCCCTTCGGGGAGACCACGGCCCTGCGGTGGGTTCGGCGCCTGGAGCCTCCTGGGACCTAACCCTAACCCTAACCCGACACCGAACGGGGACCCGCCACCGACACCTACGCCGGCCTCGAACCCTAAGCCTGCACTTGAGCCGCCTTGCTGCATGGGCCCTCACTTCAGCCCTCGAGGGAGATCACGAGACCGGAGTCGCTTCGGCCCTGGCGACGTCCCTGGACCGAACCCTAACCCTAGCTAAGGCTCCCTCCCCAAGAGGACCCAATGCCCGCGTCGGACAACACCACGCGCCTGGCGTCCGGAAGAGGGGCAGGCTGACTCGGCATGGAACCTGGAAGCTCACCATGCCGAATCCCAGGCCCGGCTGCAGCTGCCGAGAGGATTCCGGAGGCCTCCTCGACCAGGGGCCCAATCACGTGTGTGGCCTTGGCAGCCAAAGACGGATCCTGACCGGCACGGTCCCTTGTGCCCTCAACTCAGCCCTTCGGGGAGACCACGGCCCTGCTGTGGGTTCGGCGCCTGGAGCCTCCTGGGACCTAACCCTAACCCTAACCGTACCCCGAACCGGGACCCTCCACCGCAACCTAAGCCTGCCTCGAACCCTAACCCTGCAAGTGAGCCGCCTTCGGGCATGGGCCCTCACTTCAGCCCTCGAGGGAGATCACGAGACTGGAGTCGATTCAGCCCTGGCGACGTCCCTGGGCCGAACCCTAAGCCTAGCTGAGGCTCCCTCCCCATGGGGACCCAATGCCAACGTCTGACAACACCACGCGCCTGGGGTCCGGAAGCGGTGCAGGCTGACTCGGCATGGAACCTGGAAGCTCACCATGTGGTTTCCCCGCCTGGCTGCAGCTGAGCGAGAGGATTCCGGAGGCCTCCTCGACCGGGGGCCGATCGACGTCTGTGGCCCTGGCAGCCAAAGCCGGATCCTGACCGGCACCGTCCCTTGTGTCCTCAACTCAGCCCTTCGGGGAGACCACGGCCCTGCGGTGGGTTCGGCGCCTGGAGCCTCCTGGGACCTAACCCTAACCCTAACCCGACACCGAACGGGGACCCGCCACCGACACCTACGCCGGCCTCGAACCCTAAGCCTGCACTTGAGCCGCCTTGCTGCATGGGCCCTCACTTCAGCCCTCGAGGGAGATCACGAGACCGGAGTCGCTTCGGCCCTGGCGACGTCCCTGGACCGAACCCTAACCCTAGCTAAGGCTCCCTCCCCAAGAGGACCCAATGCCCGCGTCGGACAACACCACGCGCCTGGCGTCCGGAAGAGGGGCAGGCTGACTCGGCATGGAACCTGGAAGCTCACCATGCCGAATCCCAGGCCCGGCTGCAGCTGCCGAGAGGATTCCGGAGGCCTCCTCGACCAGGGGCCCAATCACGTGTGTGGCCCTGGCAGCCAAAGACGGATCCTGACCGGCACGGTCCCTTGTGCCCTCAACTCAGCCCTTCGGGGAGACCACGGCCCTGCTGTGGGTTCGGCGCCTGGAGCCTCCTGGGACCTAACCCTAACCCTAACCGTACCCCGAACCGGGACCCTCCACCGCAACCTAAGCCTGCCTCGAACCCTAACCCTGCAAGTGAGCCGCCTTCGGGCATGGGCCCTCACTTCAGCCCTCGAGGGAGATCACGAGACTGGAGTCGATTCAGCCCTGGCGACGTCCCTGGGCCGAACCCTAAGCCTAGCTGAGGCTCCCTCCCCATGGGGACCCAATGCCAACGTCTGACAACACCACGCGCCTGGGGTCCGGAAGCGGTGCAGGCTGACTCGGCATGGAACCTGGAAGCTCACCATGTGGTTTCCCCGCCTGGCTGCAGCTGAGCGAGAGGATTCCGGAGGCCTCCTCGACCGGGGGCCGATCGACGTCTGTGGCCCTGGCAGCCAAAGCCGGATCCTGACCGGCACCGTCCCTTGTGTCCTCAACTCAGCCCTTCGGGGAGACCACGGCCCTGCGGTGGGTTCGGCGCCTGGAGCCTCCTGGGACCTAACCCTAACCCTAACCCGACACCGAACGGGGACCCGCCACCGACACCTACGCCGGCCTCGAACCCTAAGCCTGCACTTGAGCCGCCTTGCTGCATGGGCCCACACTTCAGCCCTCGAGGGAGATCACGAGACCGGAGTCGCTTCGGCCCTGGCGACGTCCCTGGACCGAACCCTAACCCTAGCTAAGGCTCCCTCCCCAAGAGGACCCAATGCCCGCGTCGGACAACACCACGCGCCTGGCGTCCGGAAGAGGGGCAGGCTGACTCGGCATGGAACCTGGAAGCTCACCATGCCGAATCCCAGGCCCGGCTGCAGCTGCCGAGAGGATTCCGGAGGCCTCCTCGACCAGGGGCCCAATCACGTGTGTGGCCCTGGCAGCCAAAGACGGATCCTGACCGGCACGGTCCCTTGTGCCCTCAACTCAGCCCTTCGGGGAGACCACGGCCCTGCTGTGGGTTCGGCGCCTGGAGCCTCCTGGGACCTAACCCTAACCCTAACCGTACCCCGAACCGGGACCCTCCACCGCAACCTAAGCCTGCCTCGAACCCTAACCCTGCAAGTGAGCCGCCTTCGGGCATGGGCCCTCACTTCAGCCCTCGAGGGAGATCACGAGACTGGAGTCGATTCAGCCCTGGCGACGTCCCTGGGCCGAACCCTAAGCCTAGCTGAGGCTCCCTCCCCATGGGGACCCAATGCCAACGTCTGACAACACCACGCGCCTGGGGTCCGGAAGCGGTGCAGGCTGACTCGGCATGGAACCTGGAAGCTCACCATGTGGTTTCCCCGCCTGGCTGCAGCTGAGCGAGAGGATTCCGGAGGCCTCCTCGACCGGGGGCCGATCGACGTCTGTGGCCCTGGCAGCCAAAGCCGGATCCTGACCGGCACCGTCCCTTGTGTCCTCAACTCAGCCCTTCGGGGAGACCACGGCCCTGCGGTGGGTTCGGCGCCTGGAGCCTCCTGGGACCTAACCCTAACCCTAACCCGACACCGAACGGGGACCCGCCACCGACACCTACGCCGGCCTCGAACCCTAAGCCTGCACTTGAGCCGCCTTGCTGCATGGGCCCTCACTTCAGCCCTCGAGGGAGATCACGAGACCGGAGTCGCTTCGGCCCTGGCGACGTCCCTGGACCGAACCCTAACCCTAGCTAAGGCTCCCTCCCCAAGAGGACCCAATGCCCGCGTCGGACAACACCACGCGCCTGGCGTCCGGAAGAGGGGCAGGCTGACTCGGCATGGAACCTGGAAGCTCACCATGCCGAATCCCAGGCCCGGCTGCAGCTGCCGAGAGGATTCCGGAGGCCTCCTCGACCAGGGGCCCAATCACGTGTGTGGCCTTGGCAGCCAAAGACGGATCCTGACCGGCACGGTCCCTTGTGCCCTCAAGTCAGCCCTTCGGGGAGACCACGGCCCTGCTGTGGGTTCGGCGCCTGGAGCCTCCTGGGACCTAACCCTAACCCTAACCGTACCCCGAACCGGGACCCTCCACCGCAACCTAAGCCTGCCTCGAACCCTAACCCTGCAAGTGAGCCGCCTTCGGGCATGGGCCCTCACTTCAGCCCTCGAGGGAGATCACGAGACTGGAGTCGATTCAGCCCTGGCGACGTCCCTGGGCCGAACCCTAAGCCTAGCTGAGGCTCCCTCCCCATGGGGACCCAATGCCAACGTCTGACAACACCACGCGCCTGGGGTCCGGAAGCGGTGCAGGCTGACTCGGCATGGAACCTGGAAGCTCACCATGTGGTTTCCCCGCCTGGCTGCAGCTGAGCGAGAGGATTCCGGAGGCCTCCTCGACCGGGGGCCGATCGACGTCTGTGGCCCTGGCAGCCAAAGCCGGATCCTGACCGGCACCGTCCCTTGTGTCCTCAACTCAGCCCTTCGGGGAGACCACGGCCCTGCGGTGGGTTCGGCGCCTGGAGCCTCCTGGGACCTAACCCTAACCCTAACCCGACACCGAACGGGGACCCGCCACCGACACCTACGCCGGCCTCGAACCCTAAGCCTGCACTTGAGCCGCCTTGCTGCATGGGCCCTCACTTCAGCCCTCGAGGGAGATCACGAGACCGGAGTCGCTTCGGCCCTGGCGACGTCCCTGGACCGAACCCTAACCCTAGCTAAGGCTCCCTCCCCAAGAGGACCCAATGCCCGCGTCGGACAACACCACGCGCCTGGCGTCCGGAAGAGGGGCAGGCTGACTCGGCATGGAACCTGGAAGCTCACCATGCCGAATCCCAGGCCCGGCTGCAGCTGCCGAGAGGATTCCGGAGGCCTCCTCGACCAGGGGCCCAATCACGTGTGTGGCCTTGGCAGCCAAAGACGGATCCTGACCGGCACGGTCCCTTGTGCCCTCAAGTCAGCCCTTCGGGGAGACCACGGCCCTGCTGTGGGTTCGGCGCCTGGAGCCTCCTGGGACCTAACCCTAACCCTAACCGTACCCCGAACCGGGACCCTCCACCGCAACCTAAGCCTGCCTCGAACCCTAACCCTGCAAGTGAGCCGCCTTCGGGCATGGGCCCTCACTTCAGCCCTCGAGGGAGATCACGAGACTGGAGTCGATTCAGCCCTGGCGACGTCCCTGGGCCGAACCCTAAGCCTAGCTGAGGCTCCCTCCCCATGGGGACCCAATGCCAACGTCTGACAACACCACGCGCCTGGGGTCCGGAAGCGGTGCAGGCTGACTCGGCATGGAACCTGGAAGCTCACCATGTGGTTTCCCCGCCTGGCTGCAGCTGAGCGAGAGGATTCCGGAGGCCTCCTCGACCGGGGGCCGATCGACGTCTGTGGCCCTGGCAGCCAAAGCCGGATCCTGACCGGCACCGTCCCTTGTGTCCTCAACTCAGCCCTTCGGGGAGACCACGGCCCTGCGGTGGGTTCGGCGCCTGGAGCCTCCTGGGACCTAACCCTAACCCTAACCCGACACCGAACGGGGACCCGCCACCGACACCTACGCCGGCCTCGAACCCTAAGCCTGCACTTGAGCCGCCTTGCTGCATGGGCCCTCACTTCAGCCCTCGAGGGAGATCACGAGACCGGAGTCGCTTCGGCCCTGGCGACGTCCCTGGACCGAACCCTAACCCTAGCTAAGGCTCCCTCCCCAAGAGGACCCAATGCCCGCGTCGGACAACACCACGCGCCTGGCGTCCGGAAGAGGGGCAGGCTGACTCGGCATGGAACCTGGAAGCTCACCATGCCGAATCCCAGGCCCGGCTGCAGCTGCCGAGAGGATTCCGGAGGCCTCCTCGACCAGGGGCCCAATCACGTGTGTGGCCTTGGCAGCCAAAGACGGATCCTGACCGGCACGGTCCCTTGTGCCCTCAACTCAGCCCTTCGGGGAGACCACGGCCCTGCTGTGGGTTCGGCGCCTGGAGCCTCCTGGGACCTAACCCTAACCCTAACCGTACCCCGAACCGGGACCCTCCACCGCAACCTAAGCCTGCCTCGAACCCTAACCCTGCAAGTGAGCCGCCTTCGGGCATGGGCCCTCACTTCAGCCCTCGAGGGAGATCACGAGACTGGAGTCGATTCAGCCCTGGCGACGTCCCTGGGCCGAACCCTAAGCCTAGCTGAGGCTCCCTCCCCATGGGGACCCAATGCCAACGTCTGACAACACCACGCGCCTGGGGTCCGGAAGCGGTGCAGGCTGACTCGGCATGGAACCTGGAAGCTCACCATGTGGTTTCCCCGCCTGGCTGCAGCTGAGCGAGAGGATTCCGGAGGCCTCCTCGACCGGGGGCCGATCGACGTCTGTGGCCCTGGCAGCCAAAGCCGGATCCTGACCGGCACCGTCCCTTGTGTCCTCAACTCAGCCCTTCGGGGAGACCACGGCCCTGCGGTGGGTTCGGCGCCTGGAGCCTCCTGGGACCTAACCCTAACCCTAACCCGACACCGAACGGGGACCCGCCACCGACACCTACGCCGGCCTCGAACCCTAAGCCTGCACTTGAGCCGCCTTGCTGCATGGGCCCTCACTTCAGCCCTCGAGGGAGATCACGAGACCGGAGTCGCTTCGGCCCTGGCGACGTCCCTGGACCGAACCCTAACCCTAGCTAAGGCTCCCTCCCCAAGAGGACCCAATGCCCGCGTCGGACAACACCACGCGCCTGGCGTCCGGAAGAGGGGCAGGCTGACTCGGCATGGAACCTGGAAGCTCACCATGCCGAATCCCAGGCCCGGCTGCAGCTGCCGAGAGGATTCCGGAGGCCTCCTCGACCAGGGGCCCAATCACGTGTGTGGCCTTGGCAGCCAAAGACGGATCCTGACCGGCACGGTCCCTTGTGCCCTCAAGTCAGCCCTTCGGGGAGACCACGGCCCTGCTGTGGGTTCGGCGCCTGGAGCCTCCTGGGACCTAACCCTAACCCTAACCGTACCCCGAACCGGGACCCTCCACCGCAACCTAAGCCTGCCTCGAACCCTAACCCTGCAAGTGAGCCGCCTTCGGGCATGGGCCCTCACTTCAGCCCTCGAGGGAGATCACGAGACTGGAGTCGATTCAGCCCTGGCGACGTCCCTGGGCCGAACCCTAAGCCTAGCTGAGGCTCCCTCCCCATGGGGACCCAATGCCAACGTCTGACAACACCACGCGCCTGGGGTCCGGAAGCGGTGCAGGCTGACTCGGCATGGAACCTGGAAGCTCACCATGTGGTTTCCCCGCCTGGCTGCAGCTGAGCGAGAGGATTCCGGAGGCCTCCTCGACCGGGGGCCGATCGACGTCTGTGGCCCTGGCAGCCAAAGCCGGATCCTGACCGGCACCGTCCCTTGTGTCCTCAACTCAGCCCTTCGGGGAGACCACGGCCCTGCGGTGGGTTCGGCGCCTGGAGCCTCCTGGGACCTAACCCTAACCCTAACCCGACACCGAACGGGGACCCGCCACCGACACCTACGCCGGCCTCGAACCCTAAGCCTGCACTTGAGCCGCCTTGCTGCATGGGCCCTCACTTCAGCCCTCGAGGGAGATCACGAGACCGGAGTCGCTTCGGCCCTGGCGACGTCCCTGGACCGAACCCTAACCCTAGCTAAGGCTCCCTCCCCAAGAGGACCCAATGCCCGCGTCGGACAACACCACGCGCCTGGCGTCCGGAAGAGGGGCAGGCTGACTCGGCATGGAACCTGGAAGCTCACCATGCCGAATCCCAGGCCCGGCTGCAGCTGCCGAGAGGATTCCGGAGGCCTCCTCGACCAGGGGCCCAATCACGTGTGTGGCCTTGGCAGCCAAAGACGGATCCTGACCGGCACGGTCCCTTGTGCCCTCAAGTCAGCCCTTCGGGGAGACCACGGCCCTGCTGTGGGTTCGGCGCCTGGAGCCTCCTGGGACCTAACCCTAACCCTAACCGTACCCCGAACCGGGACCCTCCACCGCAACCTAAGCCTGCCTCGAACCCTAACCCTGCAAGTGAGCCGCCTTCGGGCATGGGCCCTCACTTCAGCCCTCGAGGGAGATCACGAGACTGGAGTCGATTCAGCCCTGGCGACGTCCCTGGGCCGAACCCTAAGCCTAGCTGAGGCTCCCTCCCCATGGGGACCCAATGCCAACGTCTGACAACACCACGCGCCTGGGGTCCGGAAGCGGTGCAGGCTGACTCGGCATGGAACCTGGAAGCTCACCATGTGGTTTCCCCGCCTGGCTGCAGCTGAGCGAGAGGATTCCGGAGGCCTCCTCGACCGGGGGCCGATCGACGTCTGTGGCCCTGGCAGCCAAAGCCGGATCCTGACCGGCACCGTCCCTTGTGTCCTCAACTCAGCCCTTCGGGGAGACCACGGCCCTGCGGTGGGTTCGGCGCCTGGAGCCTCCTGGGACCTAACCCTAACCCTAACCCGACACCGAACGGGGACCCGCCACCGACACCTACGCCGGCCTCGAACCCTAAGCCTGCACTTGAGCCGCCTTGCTGCATGGGCCCTCACTTCAGCCCTCGAGGGAGATCACGAGACCGGAGTCGCTTCGGCCCTGGCGACGTCCCTGGACCGAACCCTAACCCTAGCTAAGGCTCCCTCCCCAAGAGGACCCAATGCCCGCGTCGGACAACACCACGCGCCTGGCGTCCGGAAGAGGGGCAGGCTGACTCGGCATGGAACCTGGAAGCTCACCATGCCGAATCCCAGGCCCGGCTGCAGCTGCCGAGAGGATTCCGGAGGCCTCCTCGACCAGGGGCCCAATCACGTGTGTGGCCTTGGCAGCCAAAGACGGATCCTGACCGGCACGGTCCCTTGTGCCCTCAACTCAGCCCTTCGGGGAGACCACGGCCCTGCTGTGGGTTCGGCGCCTGGAGCCTCCTGGGACCTAACCCTAACCCTAACCGTACCCCGAACCGGGACCCTCCACCGCAACCTAAGCCTGCCTCGAACCCTAACCCTGCAAGTGAGCCGCCTTCGGGCATGGGCCCTCACTTCAGCCCTCGAGGGAGATCACGAGACTGGAGTCGATTCAGCCCTGGCGACGTCCCTGGGCCGAACCCTAAGCCTAGCTGAGGCTCCCTCCCCATGGGGACCCAATGCCAACGTCTGACAACACCACGCGCCTGGGGTCCGGAAGCGGTGCAGGCTGACTCGGCATGGAACCTGGAAGCTCACCATGTGGTTTCCCCGCCTGGCTGCAGCTGAGCGAGAGGATTCCGGAGGCCTCCTCGACCGGGGGCCGATCGACGTCTGTGGCCCTGGCAGCCAAAGCCGGATCCTGACCGGCACCGTCCCTTGTGTCCTCAACTCAGCCCTTCGGGGAGACCACGGCCCTGCGGTGGGTTCGGCGCCTGGAGCCTCCTGGGACCTAACCCTAACCCTAACCCGACACCGAACGGGGACCCGCCACCGACACCTACGCCGGCCTCGAACCCTAAGCCTGCACTTGAGCCGCCTTGCTGCATGGGCCCTCACTTCAGCCCTCGAGGGAGATCACGAGACCGGAGTCGCTTCGGCCCTGGCGACGTCCCTGGACCGAACCCTAACCCTAGCTAAGGCTCCCTCCCCAAGAGGACCCAATGCCCGCGTCGGACAACACCACGCGCCTGGCGTCCGGAAGAGGGGCAGGCTGACTCGGCATGGAACCTGGAAGCTCACCATGCCGAATCCCAGGCCCGGCTGCAGCTGCCGAGAGGATTCCGGAGGCCTCCTCGACCAGGGGCCCAATCACGTGTGTGGCCTTGGCAGCCAAAGACGGATCCTGACCGGCACGGTCCCTTGTGCCCTCAAGTCAGCCCTTCGGGGAGACCACGGCCCTGCTGTGGGTTCGGCGCCTGGAGCCTCCTGGGACCTAACCCTAACCCTAACCGTACCCCGAACCGGGACCCTCCACCGCAACCTAAGCCTGCCTCGAACCCTAACCCTGCAAGTGAGCCGCCTTCGGGCATGGGCCCTCACTTCAGCCCTCGAGGGAGATCACGAGACTGGAGTCGATTCAGCCCTGGCGACGTCCCTGGGCCGAACCCTAAGCCTAGCTGAGGCTCCCTCCCCATGGGGACCCAATGCCAACGTCTGACAACACCACGCGCCTGGGGTCCGGAAGCGGTGCAGGCTGACTCGGCATGGAACCTGGAAGCTCACCATGTGGTTTCCCCGCCTGGCTGCAGCTGAGCGAGAGGATTCCGGAGGCCTCCTCGACCGGGGGCCGATCGACGTCTGTGGCCCTGGCAGCCAAAGCCGGATCCTGACCGGCACCGTCCCTTGTGTCCTCAACTCAGCCCTTCGGGGAGACCACGGCCCTGCGGTGGGTTCGGCGCCTGGAGCCTCCTGGGACCTAACCCTAACCCTAACCCGACACCGAACGGGGACCCGCCACCGACACCTACGCCGGCCTCGAACCCTAAGCCTGCACTTGAGCCGCCTTGCTGCATGGGCCCTCACTTCAGCCCTCGAGGGAGATCACGAGACCGGAGTCGCTTCGGCCCTGGCGACGTCCCTGGACCGAACCCTAACCCTAGCTAAGGCTCCCTCCCCAAGAGGACCCAATGCCCGCGTCGGACAACACCACGCGCCTGGCGTCCGGAAGAGGGGCAGGCTGACTCGGCATGGAACCTGGAAGCTCACCATGCCGAATCCCAGGCCCGGCTGCAGCTGCCGAGAGGATTCCGGAGGCCTCCTCGACCAGGGGCCCAATCACGTGTGTGGCCTTGGCAGCCAAAGACGGATCCTGACCGGCACGGTCCCTTGTGCCCTCAAGTCAGCCCTTCGGGGAGACCACGGCCCTGCTGTGGGTTCGGCGCCTGGAGCCTCCTGGGACCTAACCCTAACCCTAACCGTACCCCGAACCGGGACCCTCCACCGCAACCTAAGCCTGCCTCGAACCCTAACCCTGCAAGTGAGCCGCCTTCGGGCATGGGCCCTCACTTCAGCCCTCGAGGGAGATCACGAGACTGGAGTCGATTCAGCCCTGGCGACGTCCCTGGGCCGAACCCTAAGCCTAGCTGAGGCTCCCTCCCCATGGGGACCCAATGCCAACGTCTGACAACACCACGCGCCTGGGGTCCGGAAGCGGTGCAGGCTGACTCGGCATGGAACCTGGAAGCTCACCATGTGGTTTCCCCGCCTGGCTGCAGCTGAGCGAGAGGATTCCGGAGGCCTCCTCGACCGGGGGCCGATCGACGTCTGTGGCCCTGGCAGCCAAAGCCGGATCCTGACCGGCACCGTCCCTTGTGTCCTCAACTCAGCCCTTCGGGGAGACCACGGCCCTGCGGTGGGTTCGGCGCCTGGAGCCTCCTGGGACCTAACCCTAACCCTAACCCGACACCGAACGGGGACCCGCCACCGACACCTACGCCGGCCTCGAACCCTAAGCCTGCACTTGAGCCGCCTTGCTGCATGGGCCCTCACTTCAGCCCTCGAGGGAGATCACGAGACCGGAGTCGCTTCGGCCCTGGCGACGTCCCTGGACCGAACCCTAACCCTAGCTAAGGCTCCCTCCCCAAGAGGACCCAATGCCCGCGTCGGACAACACCACGCGCCTGGCGTCCGGAAGAGGGGCAGGCTGACTCGGCATGGAACCTGGAAGCTCACCATGCCGAATCCCAGGCCCGGCTGCAGCTGCCGAGAGGATTCCGGAGGCCTCCTCGACCAGGGGCCCAATCACGTGTGTGGCCTTGGCAGCCAAAGACGGATCCTGACCGGCACGGTCCCTTGTGCCCTCAACTCAGCCCTTCGGGGAGACCACGGCCCTGCTGTGGGTTCGGCGCCTGGAGCCTCCTGGGACCTAACCCTAACCCTAACCGTACCCCGAACCGGGACCCTCCACCGCAACCTAAGCCTGCCTCGAACCCTAACCCTGCAAGTGAGCCGCCTTCGGGCATGGGCCCTCACTTCAGCCCTCGAGGGAGATCACGAGACTGGAGTCGATTCAGCCCTGGCGACGTCCCTGGGCCGAACCCTAAGCCTAGCTGAGGCTCCCTCCCCATGGGGACCCAATGCCAACGTCTGACAACACCACGCGCCTGGGGTCCGGAAGCGGTGCAGGCTGACTCGGCATGGAACCTGGAAGCTCACCATGTGGTTTCCCCGCCTGGCTGCAGCTGAGCGAGAGGATTCCGGAGGCCTCCTCGACCGGGGGCCGATCGACGTCTGTGGCCCTGGCAGCCAAAGCCGGATCCTGACCGGCACCGTCCCTTGTGTCCTCAACTCAGCCCTTCGGGGAGACCACGGCCCTGCGGTGGGTTCGGCGCCTGGAGCCTCCTGGGACCTAACCCTAACCCTAACCCGACACCGAACGGGGACCCGCCACCGACACCTACGCCGGCCTCGAACCCTAAGCCTGCACTTGAGCCGCCTTGCTGCATGGGCCCTCACTTCAGCCCTCGAGGGAGATCACGAGACCGGAGTCGCTTCGGCCCTCGCGACGTCCCTGGACCGAACCCTAACCCTAGCTAAGGCTCCCTCCCCAAGAGGACCCAATGCCCGCGTCGGACAACACCACGCGCCTGGCGTCCGGAAGAGGGGCAGGCTGACTCGGCATGGAACCTGGAAGCTCACCATGCCGAATCCCAGGCCCGGCTGCAGCTGCCGAGAGGATTCCGGAGGCCTCCTCGACCAGGGGCCCAATCACGTGTGTGGCCTTGGCAGCCAAAGACGGATCCTGACCGGCACGGTCCCTTGTGCCCTCAACTCAGCCCTTCGGGGAGACCACGGCCCTGCTGTGGGTTCGGCGCCTGGAGCCTCCTGGGACCTAACCCTAACCCTAACCGTACCCCGAACCGGGACCCTCCACCGCAACCTAAGCCTGCCTCGAACCCTAACCCTGCAAGTGAGACGCCTTCGGGCATGGGCCCTCACTTCAGCCCTCGAGGGAGATCACGAGACTGGAGTCGATTCAGCCCTGGCGACGTCCCTGGGCCGAACCCTAACCCTAGCTGAGGCTCCCTCCCCATGGGGACCCAATGCCAACGTCTGACAACACCACGCGCCTGGGGTCCGGAAGCGGTGCAGGCTGACTCGGCATGGAACCTGGAAGCTCACCATGTGGTTTCCCCGCCTGGCTGCAGCTGAGCGAGAGGATTCCGGAGGCCTCCTCGACCGGGGGCCGATCGACGTCTGTGGCCCTGGCAGCCAAAGCCGGATCCTGACCGGCACCGTCCCTTGTGTCCTCAACTCAGCCCTTCGGGGAGACCACGGCCCTGCGGTGGGTTCGGCGCCTGGAGCCTCCTGGGACCTAACCCTAACCCTAACCCGACACCGAACGGGGACCCGCCACCGACACCTACGCCGGCCTCGAACCCTAAGCCTGCACTTGAGCCGCCTTGCTGCATGGGCCCTCACTTCAGCCCTCGAGGGAGATCACGAGACCGGAGTCGCTTCGGCCCTCGCGACGTCCCTGGACCGAACCCTAACCCTAGCTAAGGCTCCCTCCCCAAGAGGACCCAATGCCCGCGTCGGACAACACCACGCGCCTGGCGTCCGGAAGAGGGGCAGGCTGACTCGGCATGGAACCTGGAAGCTCACCATGCCGAATCCCAGGCCCGGCTGCAGCTGCCGAGAGGATTCCGGAGGCCTCCTCGACCAGGGGCCCAATCACGTGTGTGGCCTTGGCAGCCAAAGACGGATCCTGACCGGCACGGTCCCTTGTGCCCTCAACTCAGCCCTTCGGGGAGACCACGGCCCTGCTGTGGGTTCGGCGCCTGGAGCCTCCTGGGACCTAACCCTAACCCTAACCGTACCCCGAACCGGGACCCTCCACCGCAACCTAAGCCTGCCTCGAACCCTAACCCTGCAAGTGAGCCGCCTTCGGGCATGGGCCCTCACTTCAGCCCTCGAGGGAGATCACGAGACTGGAGTCGATTCAGCCCTGGCGACGTCCCTGGGCCGAACCCTAACCCTAGCTGAGGCTCCCTCCCCATGGGGACCCAATGCCAACGTCTGACAACACCACGCGCCTGGGGTCCGGAAGCGGTGCAGGCTGACTCGGCATGGAACCTGGAAGCTCACCATGTGGTTTCCCCGCCTGGCTGCAGCTGAGCGAGAGGATTCCGGAGGCCTCCTCGACCGGGGGCCGATCGACGTCTGTGGCCCTGGCAGCCAAAGCCGGATCCTGACCGGCACCGTCCCTTGTGTCCTCAACTCAGCCCTTTGGGGAGACCACGGCCCTGCGGTGGGTTCGGCGCCTGGAGCCTCCTGGGACCTAACCCTAACCCTAACCCGACACCGAACGGGGACCCGCCACCGACACCTACGCCGGCCTCGAACCCTAAGCCTGCACTTGAGCCGCCTTGCTGCATGGGCCCTCACTTCAGCCCTCGAGGGAGATCACGAGACCGGAGTCGCTTCGGCCCTGGCGACGTCCCTGGACCGAACCCTAACCCTAGCTAAGGCTCCCTCCCCAAGAGGACCCAATGCCCGCGTCGGACAACACCACGCGCCTGGCGTCCGGAAGAGGGGCAGGCTGACTCGGCATGGAACCTGGAAGCTCACCATGCCGAATCCCAGGCCCGGCTGCAGCTGCCGAGAGGATTCCGGAGGCCTCCTCGACCAGGGGCCCAATCACGTGTGTGGCCTTGGCAGCCAAAGACGGATCCTGACCGGCACGGTCCCTTGTGCCCTCAACTCAGCCCTTCGGGGAGACCACGGCCCTGCTGTGGGTTCGGCGCCTGGAGCCTCCTGGGACCTAACCCTAACCCTAACCGTACCCCGAACCGGGACCCTCCACCGCAACCTAAGCCTGCCTCGAACCCTAACCCTGCAAGTGAGCCGCCTTCGGGCATGGGCCCTCACTTCAGCCCTCGAGGGAGATCACGAGACTGGAGTCGATTCAGCCCTGGCGACGTCCCTGGGCCGAACCCTAACCCTAGCTGAGGCTCCCTCCCCATGGGGACCCAATGCCAACGTCTGACAACACCACGCGCCTGGGGTCCGGAAGCGGTGCAGGCTGACTCGGCATGGAACCTGGAAGCTCACCATGTGGTTTCCCCGCCTGGCTGCAGCTGAGCGAGAGGATTCCGGAGGCCTCCTCGACCGGGGGCCGATCGACGTCTGTGGCCCTGGCAGCCAAAGCCGGATCCTGACCGGCACCGTCCCTTGTGTCCTCAACTCAGCCCTTCGGGGAGACCACGGCCCTGCGGTGGGTTCGGCGCCTGGAGCCTCCTGGGACCTAACCCTAACCCTAACCCGACACCGAACGGGGACCCGCCACCGACACCTACGCCGGCCTCGAACCCTAAGCCTGCACTTGAGCCGCCTTGCTGCATGGGCCCTCACTTCAGCCCTCGAGGGAGATCACGAGACCGGAGTCGCTTCGGCCCTGGCGACGTCCCTGGACCGAACCCTAACCCTAGCTAAGGCTCCCTCCCCAAGAGGACCCAATGCCCGCGTCGGACAACACCACGCGCCTGGCGTCCGGAAGAGGGGCAGGCTGACTCGGCATGGAACCTGGAAGCTCACCATGCCGAATCCCAGGCCCGGCTGCAGCTGCCGAGAGGATTCCGGAGGCCTCCTCGACCAGGGGCCCAATCACGTGTGTGGCCTTGGCAGCCAAAGACGGATCCTGACCGGCACGGTCCCTTGTGCCCTCAACTCAGCCCTTCGGGGAGACCACGGCCCTGCTGTGGGTTCGGCGCCTGGAGCCTCCTGGGACCTAACCCTAACCCTAACCGTACCCCGAACCGGGACCCTCCACCGCAACCTAAGCCTGCCTCGAACCCTAACCCTGCAAGTGAGCCGCCTTCGGGCATGGGCCCTCACTTCAGCCCTCGAGGGAGATCACGAGACTGGAGTCGATTCAGCCCTGGCGACGTCCCTGGGCCGAACCCTAAGCCTAGCTGAGGCTCCCTCCCCATGGGGACCCAATGCCAACGTCTGACAACACCACGCGCCTGGGGTCCGGAAGCGGTGCAGGCTGACTCGGCATGGAACCTGGAAGCTCACCATGTGGTTTCCCCGCCTGGCTGCAGCTGAGCGAGAGGATTCCGGAGGCCTCCTCGACCGGGGGCCGATCGACGTCTGTGGCCCTGGCAGCCAAAGCCGGATCCTGACCGGCACCGTCCCTTGTGTCCTCAACTCAGCCCTTCGGGGAGACCACGGCCCTGCGGTGGGTTCGGCGCCTGGAGCCTCCTGGGACCTAACCCTAACCCTAACCCGACACCGAACGGGGACCCGCCACCGACACCTACGCCGGCCTCGAACCCTAAGCCTGCACTTGAGCCGCCTTGCTGCATGGGCCCTCACTTCAGCCCTCGAGGGAGATCACGAGACCGGAGTCGCTTCGGCCCTGGCGACGTCCCTGGACCGAACCCTAACCCTAGCTAAGGCTCCCTCCCCAAGAGGACCCAATGCCCGCGTCGGACAACACCACGCGCCTGGCGTCCGGAAGAGGGGCAGGCTGACTCGGCATGGAACCTGGAAGCTCACCATGCCGAATCCCAGGCCCGGCTGCAGCTGCCGAGAGGATTCCGGAGGCCTCCTCGACCAGGGGCCCAATCACGTGTGTGGCCTTGGCAGCCAAAGACGGATCCTGACCGGCACGGTCCCTTGTGCCCTCAACTCAGCCCTTCGGGGAGACCACGGCCCTGCTGTGGGTTCGGCGCCTGGAGCCTCCTGGGACCTAACCCTAACCCTAACCGTACCCCGAACCGGGACCCTCCACCGCAACCTAAGCCTGCCTCGAACCCTAACCCTGCAAGTGAGCCGCCTTCGGGCATGGGCCCTCACTTCAGCCCTCGAGGGAGATCACGAGACTGGAGTCGATTCAGCCCTGGCGACGTCCCTGGGCCGAACCCTAAGCCTAGCTGAGGCTCCCTCCCCATGGGGACCCAATGCCAACGTCTGACAACACCACGCGCCTGGGGTCCGGAAGCGGTGCAGGCTGACTCGGCATGGAACCTGGAAGCTCACCATGTGGTTTCCCCGCCTGGCTGCAGCTGAGCGAGAGGATTCCGGAGGCCTCCTCGACCGGGGGCCGATCGACGTCTGTGGCCCTGGCAGCCAAAGCCGGATCCTGACCGGCACCGTCCCTTGTGTCCTCAACTCAGCCCTTCGGGGAGACCACGGCCCTGCGGTGGGTTCGGCGCCTGGAGCCTCCTGGGACCTAACCCTAACCCTAACCCGACACCGAACGGGGACCCGCCACCGACACCTACGCCGGCCTCGAACCCTAAGCCTGCACTTGAGCCGCCTTGCTGCATGGGCCCTCACTTCAGCCCTCGAGGGAGATCACGAGACCGGAGTCGCTTCGGCCCTGGCGACGTCCCTGGACCGAACCCTAACCCTAGCTAAGGCTCCCTCCCCAAGAGGACCCAATGCCCGCGTCGGACAACACCACGCGCCTGGCGTCCGGAAGAGGGGCAGGCTGACTCGGCATGGAACCTGGAAGCTCACCATGCCGAATCCCAGGCCCGGCTGCAGCTGCCGAGAGGATTCCGGAGGCCTCCTCGACCAGGGGCCCAATCACGTGTGTGGCCTTGGCAGCCAAAGACGGATCCTGACCGGCACGGTCCCTTGTGCCCTCAACTCAGCCCTTCGGGGAGACCACGGCCCTGCTGTGGGTTCGGCGCCTGGAGCCTCCTGGGACCTAACCCTAACCCTAACCGTACCCCGAACCGGGACCCTCCACCGCAACCTAAGCCTGCCTCGAACCCTAACCCTGCAAGTGAGCCGCCTTCGGGCATGGGCCCTCACTTCAGCCCTCGAGGGAGATCACGAGACTGGAGTCGATTCAGCCCTGGCGACGTCCCTGGGCCGAACCCTAAGCCTAGCTGAGGCTCCCTCCCCATGGGGACCCAATGCCAACGTCTGACAACACCACGCGCCTGGACTCCGGAAGCGGTGCAGGCTGACTCGGCATGGAACCTGGAAGCTCACCATGTGGTTTCCCCGCCTGGCTGCAGCTGAGCGAGAGGATTCCGGAGGCCTCCTCGACCGGGGGCCGATCGACGTCTGTGGCCCTGGCAGCCAAAGCCGGATCCTGACCGGCACCGTCCCTTGTGTCCTCAACTCAGCCCTTCGGGGAGACCACGGCCCTGCGGTGGGTTCGGCGCCTGGAGCCTCCTGGGACCTAACCCTAACCCTAACCCGACACCGAACGGGGACCCGCCACCGACACCTACGCCGGCCTCGAACCCTAAGCCTGCACTTGAGCCGCCTTGCTGCATGGGCCCTCACTTCAGCCCTCGAGGGAGATCACGAGACCGGAGTCGCTTCGGCCCTGGCGACGTCCCTGGACCGAACCCTAACCCTAGCTAAGGCTCCCTCCCCAAGAGGACCCAATGCCCGCGTCGGACAACACCACGCGCCTGGCGTCCGGAAGAGGGGCAGGCTGACTCGGCATGGAACCTGGAAGCTCACCATGCCGAATCCCAGGCCCGGCTGCAGCTGCCGAGAGGATTCCGGAGGCCTCCTCGACCAGGGGCCCAATCACGTGTGTGGCCTTGGCAGCCAAAGACGGATCCTGACCGGCACGGTCCCTTGTGCCCTCAACTCAGCCCTTCGGGGAGACCACGGCCCTGCTGTGGGTTCGGCACCTGGAGCCTCCTGGGACCTAACCCTAACCCTAACCGTACCCCGAACCGGGACCCTCCACCGCAACCTAAGCCTGCCTCGAACCCTAACCCTGCAAGTGAGCCGCCTTCGGGCATGGGCCCTCACTTCAGGCCTCGAGGGAGATCACGAGACTGGAGTCGATTCAGCCCTGGCGACGTCCCTGGGCCGAACCCTAAGCCTAGCTGAGGCTCCCTCCCCATGGGGACCCAATGCCAACGTCTGACAACACCACGCGCCTGGGGTCCGGAAGCGGTGCAGGCTGACTCGGCATGGAACCTGGAAGCTCACCATGTGGTTTCCCCGCCTGGCTGCAGCTGAGCGAGAGGATTCCGGAGGCCTCCTCGACCGGGGGCCGATCGACGTCTGTGGCCCTGGCAGCCAAAACCGGATCCTGACCGGCACCGTCCCTTGTGTCCTCAACTCAGCCCTTCGGGGAGACCACGGCCCTGCGGTGGGTTCGGCGCCTGGAGCCTCCTGGGACCTAACCCTAACCCTAACCCGACACCGAACGGGGACCCGCCACCGACACCTACGCCGGCCTCGAACCCTAAGCCTGCACTTGAGCCGCCTTGCTGCATGGGCCCTCACTTCAGCCCTCGAGGGAGATCACGAGACCGGAGTCGCTTCGGCCCTGGCGACGTCCCTGGACCGAACCCTAACCCTAGCTAAGGCTCCCTCCCCAAGAGGACCCAATGCCCGCGTCGGACAACACCACGCGCCTGGCGTCCGGAAGAGGGGCAGGCTGACTCGGCATGGAACCTGGAAGCTCACCATGCCGAATCCCAGGCCCGGCTGCAGCTGCCGAGAGGATTCCGGAGGCCTCCTCGACCAGGGGCCCAATCACGTGTGTGGCCTTGGCAGCCAAAGACGGATCCTGACCGGCACGGTCCCTTGTGCCCTCAACTCAGCCCTTCGGGGAGACCACGGCCCTGCTGTGGGTTCGGCGCCTGGAGCCTCCTGGGACCTAACCCTAACCCTAGCCGTACCCCGAACCGGGACCCTCCACCGCAACCTAAGCCTGCCTCGAACCCTAACCCTGCAAGTGAGCCGCCTTCGGGCATGGGCCCTCACTTCAGCCCTCGAGGGAGATCACGAGACTGGAGTCGATTCAGCCCTGGCGACGTCCCTGGGCCGAACCCTAACCCTAGCTGAGGCTCCCTCCCCATGGGGACCCAATGCCAACGTCTGACAACACCACGCGCCTGGGGTCCGGAAGCGGTGCAGGCTGACTCGGCATGGAACCTGGAAGCTCACCATGTGGTTTCCCCGCCTGGCTGCAGCTGAGCGAGAGGATTCCGGAGGCCTCCTCGACCGGGGGCCGATCGACGTCTGTGGCCCTGGCAGCCAAAGCCGGATCCTGACCGGCACCGTCCCTTGTGTCCTCAACTCAGCCCTTCGGGGAGACCACGGCCCTGCGGTGGGTTCGGCGCCTGGAGCCTCCTGGGACCTAACCCTAACCCTAACCCGACACCGAACGGGGACCCGCCACCGACACCTACGCCGGCCTCGAACCCTAAGCCTGCACTTGAGCCGCCTTGCTGCATGGGCCCTCACTTCAGCCCTCGAGGGAGATCACGAGACCGGAGTCGCTTCGGCCCTGGCGACGTCCCTGGACCGAACCCTAACCCTAGCTAAGGCTCCCTCCCCAAGAGGACCCAATGCCCGCGTCGGACAACACCACGCGCCTGGCGTCCGGAAGAGGGGCAGGCTGACTCGGCATGGAACCTGGAAGCTCACCATGCCGAATCCCAGGCCCGGCTGCAGCTGCCGAGAGGATTCCGGAGGCCTCCTCGACCAGGGGCCCAATCACGTGTGTGGCCTTGGCAGCCAAAGACGGATCCTGACCGGCACGGTCCCTTGTGCCCTCAACTCAGCCCTTCGGGGAGACCACGGCCCTGCTGTGCGTTCGGCGCCTGGAGCCTCCTGGGACCTAACCCTAACCCTAACCGTACCCCGAACCGGGACCCTCCACCGCAACCTAAGCCTGCCTCGAACCCTAACCCTGCAAGTGAGCCGCCTTCGGGCATGGGCCCTCACTTCAGCCCTCGAGGGAGATCACGAGACTGGAGTCGATTCAGCCCTGGCGACGTCCCTGGGCCGAACCCTAACCCTAGCTGAGGCTCCCTCCCCATGGGGACCCAATGCCAACGTCTGACAACACCACGCGCCTGGGGTCCGGAAGCGGTGCAGGCTGACTCGGCATGGAACCTGGAAGCTCACCATGTGGTTTCCCCGCCTGGCTGCAGCTGAGCGAGAGGATTCCGGAGGCCTCCTCGACCGGGGGCCGATCGACGTCTGTGGCCCTGGCAGCCAAAGCCGGATCCTGACCGGCACCGTCCCTTGTGTCCTCAACTCAGCCCTTCGGGGAGACCACGGCCCTGCGGTGGGTTCGGCGCCTGGAGCCTCCTGGGACCTAACCCTAACCCTAACCCGACACCGAACGGGGACCCTCCACCGACACCTACGCCGGCCTCGAACCCTAAGCCTGCACTTGAGCCGCCTTGCTGCATGGGCCCTCACTTCAGCCCTCGAGGGAGATCACGAGACCGGAGTCGCTTCGGCCCTGGCGACGTCCCTGGACCGAACCCTAACCCTAGCTAAGGCTCCCTCCCCAAGAGGACCCAATGCCCGCGTCGGACAACACCACGCGCCTGGCGTCTGGAAGAGGGGCAGGCTGACTCGGCATGGAACCTGGAAGCTCACCATGCCGAATCCCAGGCCCGGCTGCAGCTGCCGAGAGGATTCCGGAGGCCTCCTCGACCAGGGGCCCAATCACGTGTGTGGCCTTGGCAGCCAAAGACGGATCCTGACCGGCACGGTCCCTTGTGCCCTCAACTCAGCCCTTCGGGGAGACCACGGCCCTGCTGTGGGTTCGGCGCCTGGAGCCTCCTGGGACCTAACCCTAACCCTAACCGTACCCCGAACCGGGACCCTCCACCGCAACCTAAGCCTGCCTCGAACCCTAACCCTGCAAGTGAGCCGCCTTCGGGCATGGGCCCTCACTTCAGCCCTCGAGGGAGATCACGAGACTGGAGTCGATTCAGCCCTGGCGACGTCCCTGGGCCGAACCCTAAGCCTAGCTGAGGCTCCCTCCCCATGGGGACCCAATGCCAACGTCTGACAACACCACGCGCCTGGGGTCCGGAAGCGGTGCAGGCTGACTCGGCATGGAACCTGGAAGCTCACCATGTGGTTTCCCCGCCTGGCTGCAGCTGAGCGAGAGGATTCCGGAGGCCTCCTCAACCGGGGGCCGATCGACGTCTGTGGCCCTGGCAGCCAAAGCCGGATCCTGACCGGCACCGTCCCTTGTGTCCTCAACTCAGCCCTTCGGGGAGACCACGGCCCTGCGGTGGGTTCGGCGCCTGGAGCCTCCTGGGACCTAACCCTAACCCTAACCCGACACCGAACGGGGACCCGCCACCGACACCTACGCCGGCCTCGAACCCTAAGCCTGCACTTGAGCCGCCTTGCTGCATGGGCCCTCACTTCAGCCCTCGAGGGAGATCACGAGACCGGAGTCGCTTCGGCCCTGGCGACGTCCCTGGACCGAACCCTAACCCTAGCTAAGGCTCCCTCCCCAAGAGGACCCAATGCCCGCGTCGGACAACACCACGCGCCTGGCGTCCGGAAGAGGGGCAGGCTGACTCGGCATGGAACCTGGAAGCTCACCATGCCGAATCCCAGGCCCGGCTGCAGCTGCCGAGAGGATTCCGGAGGCCTCCTCGACCAGGGGCCCAATCACGTGTGTGGCCTTGGCAGCCAAAGACGGATCCTGACCGGCACGGTCCCTTGTGCCCTCAAGTCAGCCCTTCGGGGAGACCACGGCCCTGCTGTGCGTTCGGCGCCTGGAGCCTCCTGGGACCTAACCCTAACCCTAACCGTACCCCGAACCGGGACCCTCCACCGCAACCTAAGCCTGCCTCGAACCCTAACCCTGCAAGTGAGCCGCCTTCGGGCATGGGCCCTCACTTCAGCCCTCGAGGGAGATCACGAGACTGGAGTCGATTCAGCCCTGGCGACGTCCCTGGGCCGAACCCTAACCCTAGCTGAGGCTCCCTCCCCATGGGGACCCAATGCCAACGTCTGACAACACCACGCGCCTGGGGTCCGGAAGCGGTGCAGGCTGACTCGGCATGGAACCTGGAAGCTCACCATGTGGTTTCCCCGCCTGGCTGCAGCTGAGCGAGAGGATTCCGGAGGCCTCCTCGACCGGGGGCCGATCGACGTCTGTGGCCCTGGCAGCCAAAGCCGGATCCTGACCGGCACCGTCCCTTGTGTCCTCAACTCAGCCCTTCGGGGAGACCACGGCCCTGCGGTGGGTTCGGCGCCTGGAGCCTCCTGGGACCTAACCCTAACCCTAACCCGACACCGAACGGGGACCCTCCACCGACACCTACGCCGGCCTCGAACCCTAAGCCTGCACTTGAGCCGCCTTGCTGCATGGGCCCTCACTTCAGCCCTCGAGGGAGATCACGAGACCGGAGTCGCTTCGGCCCTGGCGACGTCCCTGGACCGAACCCTAACCCTAGCTAAGGCTCCCTCCCCAAGAGGACCCAATGCCCGCGTCGGACAACACCACGCGCCTGGCGTCCGGAAGCGGTGCAGGCTGACTCGGCATGGAACCTGGAAGCTCACCATGCCGAATCCCAGGCCCGGCTGCAGCTGCCGAGAGGATTCCGGAGGCCTCCTCGACCAGGGGCCCAATCACGTGTGTGGCCTTGGCAGCCAAAGACGGATCCTGACCGGCACGGTCCCTTGTGCCCTCAACTCAGCCCTTCGGGGAGACCACGGCCCTGCTGTGGGTTCGGCGCCTGGAGCCTCCTGGGACCTAACCCTAACCCTAACCGTACCCCGAACCGGGACCCTCTACCGCAACCTAAGCCTGCCTCGAACCCTAACCCTGCAAGTGAGCCGCCTTCGGGCATGGGCCCTCACTTCAGCCCTCGAGGGAGATCACGAGACTGGAGTCGATTCAGCCCTGGCGACGTCCCTGGGCCGAACCCTAAGCCTAGCTGAGGCTCCCTCCCCATGGGGACCCAATGCCAACGTCTGACAACACCACGCGCCTGGGGTCCGGAAGCGGTGCAGGCTGACTCGGCATGGAACCTGGAAGCTCACCATGTGGTTTCCCCGCCTGGCTGCAGCTGAGCGAGAGGATTCCGGAGGCCTCCTCGACCGGGGGCCGATCGACGTCTGTCGCCCTGGCAGCCAAAGCCGGATCCTGACCGGCACCGTCCCTTGTGTCCTCAACTCAGCCCTTCGGGGAGACCACGGCCCTGCGGTGGGTTCGGCGCCTGGAGCCTCCTGGGACCTAACCCTAACCCTAACCGTACCCCGAACGGGGACCCTCCACCGACACCTAAGCCTGCCTCGAACCCTAACCCTGCAAGTGAGCCGCCTTCGGGCATGGGCCCTCACTTCAGCCCTCGAGGGAGATCACGAGACTGGATTCGATTCAGCCCTGGCGACGTCCCTGGGCCGAACCCTAAGCCTAGCTGAGGCTCCCTCCCCATGGGGACCCAATGCCAACGTCTGACAACACCACGCGCCTGGGGTCCGGAAGCGGTGCAGGCTGACTCGGCATGGAACCTGGAAGCTCACCATGTGGTTTCCCCGCCTGGCTGCAGCTGAGCGAGAGGATTCCGGAGGCCTCCTCGACCGGGGGCCGATCGACGTCTGTGGCCCTGGCAGCCAAAGCCGGATCCTGACCGGCACCGTCCCTTGTGTCCTCAACTCAGCCCTTCGGGGAGACCACGGCCCTGCGGTGGGTTCGGCGCCTGGAGCCTCCTGGGACCTAACCATAACCCTAACCCGACACCGAACGGGGACCCTCCACCGACACCTACGCCGGTCTCGAACCCTAAGCCTGCACTTGAGCCGCCTTGCTGCATGGGCCCTCACTTCAGCCCTCGAGGGAGATACGAGACCGGAGTCGCTTCGGCCCTGGCGACGTCCCTGGACCGAACCCTAACCCTAGCTAAGGCTCCCTCCCCAAGAGGACCCAATGCCCGCGTCGGACAACACCACGCGCCTGGCGTCCGGAAGAGGGGCAGGCTGACTCGGCATGGAACCTGGAAGCTCACCATGCCGAATCCCAGGCCCGGCTGCAGCTGCTGAGAGGATTCCGGAGGCCTCCTCGACCATGGGCCCAATCACGTGTGTGGCCTTGGCAGCCAAAGACGGATCCTGACCGGCACGGTCCCTTGTGCCCTCAACTCAGCCCTTCGGGGAGACCACGGCCCTGCTGTGCGTTCGGCGCCTGGAGCCTCCTGGGACCTAACCCTAACCCTAACCGTACCCCGAACCGGGACCCTCCACCGCAACCTAAGCCTGCCTCGAACCCTAACCCTGCAAGTGAGCCGCCTTCGGGCATGGGCCCTCACTTCAGCCCTCGAGGGAGATCACGAGACTGGAGTCGATTCAGCCCTGGCGACGTCCCTGGGCCGAACCCTAAGCCTAGCTGAGGCTCCCTCCCCATGGGGACCCAATGCCAACGTCTGACAACACCACGCGCCTGGGGTCCGGAAGCGGTGCAGGCTGACTCGGCATGGAACCTGGAAGCTCACCATGTGGTTTCCCCGCCTGGCTGCAGCTGAGCGAGAGGATTCCGGAGGCCTCCTTGACCGGGGGCTGATCGACGTCTGTGGCCCTGGCAGCCAAAGCCGGATCCTGACCGGCACCGTCCCTTGTGTCCTCAACTCAGCCCTTCGGGGAGACCACGGCCCTGCGGTGGGTTCGGCGCCTGGAGCCTCCTGGGACCTAACCCTAACCCTAACCCGACACCGAACGGGGACCCTCCACCGACACCTACGCCGGCCTCGAACCCTAAGCCTGCACTTGAGCCGCCTTGCTGCATGGGCCCTCACTTCAGCCCTCGAGGGAGATCACGAGACCGGAGTCGCTTCGGCCCTGGCGACGTCCCTGGACCGAACCCTAACCCTAGCTAAGGCTCCCTCCCCAAGAGGACCCAATGCCCGCGTCGGACAACACCACGCGCCTGGCGTCCGGAAGCGGTGCAGGCTGACTCGGCATGGAACCTGGAAGCTCACCATGCCGAATCCCAGGCCCGGCTGCAGCTGCCGAGAGGATTCCGGAGGCCTCCTCGACCAGGGGCCCAATCACGTGTGTGGCCTTGGCAGCCAAAGACGGATCCTGACCGGCACGGTCCCTTGTGCCCTCAACTCAGCCCTTCGGGGAGACCACGGCCCTGCTGTGGGTTCGGCGCCTGGAGCCTCCTGGGACCTAACCCTAACCCTAACCGTACCCCGAACCGGGACCCTCCACCGCAACCTAAGCCTGCCTCGAACCCTAACCCTGCAAGTGAGCCGCCTTCGGGCATGGGCCCTCACTTCAGCCCTCGAGGGAGATCACGAGACTGGAGTCGATTCAGCCCTGGCGACGTCCCTGGGCCGAACCCTAACCCTAGCTGAGGCTCCCTCCCCATGGGGACCCAATGCCAACGTCTGACAACACCACGCGCCTGGGGTCCGGAAGCGGTGCAGGCTGACTCGGCATGGAACCTGGAAGCTCACCATGTGGTTTCCCCGCCTGGCTGCAGCTGAGCGAGAGGATTCCGGAGGCCTCCTCGACCGGGGGCCGATCGACGACTGTGGCCCTGGCAGCCAAAGCCGGATCCTGACCGGCACGGTCCCTTGTGCCCTCAACTCAGCCCTTCGGGGAGACCACGGCCCTGCTGTGGGTTCGGCGCCTGGAGCCTCCTGGGACCTAACCCTAACCCTAACCGTACCCCGAACCGGGACCCTCCACCGCAACCTAAGCCTGCCTCGAACCCTAACCCTGCAAGTGAGCCGCCTTCGGGCATGGGCCCTCACTTCAGCCCTCGAGGGAGATCACGAGACTGGAGTCGATTCAGCCCTGGCGACGTCCCTGGGCCGAACCCTAACCCTAGCTGAGGCTCCCTCCCCATGGGGACCCAATGCCAACGTCTGACAACACCACGCGCCTGGGGTCCGGAAGCGGTGCAGGCTGACTCGGCATGGAACCTGGAAGCTCACCATGTGGTTTCCCCGCCTGGCTGCAGCTGAGCGAGAGGATTCCGGAGGCCTCCTCGACCGGGGGCCGATCGACGTCTGTGGCCCTGGCAGCCAAAGCCGGATCCTGACCGGCACCGTCCCTTGTGTCCTCAACTCAGCCCTTCGGGGAGACCACGGCCCTGCTGTGGGTTCGGCGCCTGGAGCCTCCTGGGACCTAACCCTAACCCTAACCCGACACCGAACGGGGACCCTCCACCGACACCTACGCCGGCCTCGAACCCTAAGCCTGCACTTGAGCCGCCTTGCTGCATGGGCCCTCACTTCAGCCCTCGAGGGAGATCACGAGACCGGAGTCGCTTCGGCCCTGGCGACGTCCCTGGACCGAACCCTAACCCTAGCTAAGGCTCCCTCCCCAAGAGGACCCAATGCCCGCGTCGGACAACACCACGCGCCTGGCGTCCGGAAGCGGTGCAGGCTGACTCGGCATGGAACCTGGAAGCTCACCATGCCGAATCCCAGGCCCGGCTGCAGCTGCCGAGAGGATTCCGGAGGCCTCCTCGACCAGGGGCCCAATCACGTGTGTGGCCTTGGCAGCCAAAGACGGATCCTGACCGGCACGGTCCCTTGTGCCCTCAACTCAGCCCTTCGGGGAGACCACGGCCCTGCTGTGGGTTCGGCGCCTGGAGCCTCCTGGGACCTAACCCTAACCCTAACCGTACCCCGAACCGGGACCCTCCACCGCAACCTAAGCCTGCCTCGAACCCTAACCCTGCAAGTGAGCCGCCTTCGGGCATGGGCCCTCACTTCAGCCCTCGAGGGAGATCACGAGACTGGAGTCGATTCAGCCCTGGCGACGTCCCTGGGCCGAACCCTAAGCCTAGCTGAGGCTCCCTCCCCATGGGGACCCAATGCCAACGTCTGACAACACCACGCGCCTGGGGTCCGGAAGCGGTGCAGGCTGACTCGGCATGGAACCTGGAAGCTCACCATGTGGTTTCCCCGCCTGGCTGCAGCTGAGCGAGAGGATTCCGGAGGCCTCCTCGACCGGGGGCCGATCGACGTCTGTGGCCCTGGCAGCCAAAGCCGGATCCTGACCGGCACCGTCCCTTGTGTCCTCAACTCAGCCCTTCGGGGAGACCACGGCCCTGCGGTGGGTTCGGCGCCTGGAGCCTCCTGGGACCTAACCCTAACCCTAACCCGACACCGAACGGGGACCCTCCACCGACACCTACGCCGGCCTCGAACCCTAAGCCTGCACTTGAGCCGCCTTGCTGCATGGGCCCTCACTTCAGCCCTCGAGGGAGATCACGAGACCGGAGTCGCTTCGGCCCTGGCGACGTCCCTGGACCGAACCCTAACCCTAGCTAAGGCTCCCTCCCCAAGAGGACCCAATGCCCGCGTCGGACAACACCACGCGCCTGGCGTCCGGAAGCGGTGCAGGCTGACTCGGCATGGAACCTGGAAGCTCACCATGCCGAATCCCAGGCCCGGCTGCAGCTGCCGAGAGGATTCCGGAGGCCTCCTCGACCAGGGGCCCAATCACGTGTGTGGCCTTGGCAGCCAAAGACGGATCCTGACCGGCACGGTCCCTTGTGCCCTCAACTCAGCCCTTCGGGGAGACCACGGCCCTGCTGTGGGTTCGGCGCCTGGAGCCTCCTGGGACCTAACCCTAACCCTAACCGTACCCCGAACCGGGACCCTCCACCGCAACCTAAGCCTGCCTCGAACCCTAACCCTGCAAGTGAGCCGCCTTCGGGCATGGGCCCTCACTTCAGCCCTCGAGGGAGATCACGAGACTGGAGTCGATTCAGCCCTGGCGACGTCCCTGGGCCGAACCCTAACCCTAGCTGAGGCTCCCTCCCCATGGGGACCCAATGCCAACGTCTGACAACACCACGCGCCTGGGGTCCGGAAGCGGTGCAGGCTGACTCGGCATGGAACCTGGAAGCTCACCATGTGGTTTCCCCGCCTGGCTGCAGCTGAGCGAGAGGATTCCGGAGGCCTCCTCGACCGGGGGCCGATCGACGTCTGTGGCCCTGGCAGCCAAAGCCGGATCCTGACCGGCACCGTCCCTTGTGTCCTCAACTCAGCCCTTCGGGGAGACCACGGCCCTGCGGTGGGTTCGGCGCCTGGAGCCTCCTGGGACCTAACCCTAACCCTAACCCGACACCGAACGGGGACCCTCCACCGACACCTACGCCGGCCTCGAACCCTAAGCCTGCACTTGAGCCGCCTTGCTGCATGGGCCCTCACTTCAGCCCTCGAGGGAGATCACGAGACCGGAGTCGCTTCGGCCCTGGCGACGTCCCTGGACCGAACCCTAACCCTAGCTAAGGCTCCCTCCCCAAGAGGACCCAATGCCCGCGTCGGACAACACCACGCGCCTGGCGTCCGGAAGCGGTGCAGGCTGACTCGGCATGGAACCTGGAAGCTCACCATGCCGAATCCCAGGCCCGGCTGCAGCTGCCGAGAGGATTCCGGAGGCCTCCTCGACCAGGGGCCCAATCACGTGTGTGGCCTTGGCAGCCAAAGACGGATCCTGACCGGCACGGTCCCTTGTGCCCTCAACTCAGCCCTTCGGGGAGACCACGGCCCTGCTGTGGGTTCGGCGCCTGGAGCCTCCTGGGACCTAACCCTAACCCTAACCGTACCCCGAACCGGGACCCTCCACCGCAACCTAAGCCTGCCTCGAACCCTAACCCTGCAAGTGAGCCGCCTTCGGGCATGGGCCCTCACTTCAGCCCTCGAGGGAGATCACGAGACTGGAGTCGATTCAGCCCTGGCGACGTCCCTGGGCCGAACCCTAAGCCTAGCTGAGGCTCCCTCCCCATGGGGACCCAATGCCAACGTCTGACAACACCACGCGCCTGGGGTCCGGAAGCGGTGCAGGCTGACTCGGCATGGAACCTGGAAGCTCACCATGTGGTTTCCCCGCCTGGCTGCAGCTGAGCGAGAGGATTCCGGAGGCCTCCTCGACCGGGGGCCGATCGACGTCTGTGGCCCTGGCAGCCAAAGCCGGATCCTGACCGGCACCGTCCCTTGTGTCCTCAACTCAGCCCTTCGGGGAGACCACGGCCCTGCGGTGGGTTCGGCGCCTGGAGCCTCCTGGGACCTAACCCTAACCCTAACCCGACACCGAACGGGGACCCGCCACCGACACCTACGCCGGCCTCGAACCCTAAGCCTGCACTTGAGCCGCCTTGCTGCATGGGCCCTCACTTCAGCCCTCGAGGGAGATCACGAGACCGGAGTCGCTTCGGCCCTGGCGACGTCCCTGGACCGAACCCTAACCCTAGCTAAGGCTCCCTCCCCAAGAGGACCCAATGCCCGCGTCGGACAACACCACGCGCCTGGCGTCCGGAAGCGGTGCAGGCTGACTCGGCATGGAACCTGGAAGCTCACCATGCCGAATCCCAGGCCCGGCTGCAGCTGCCGAGAGGATTCCGGAGGCCTCCTCGACCAGGGGCCCAATCACGTGTGTGGCCTTGGCAGCCAAAGACGGATCCTGACCGGCACGGTCCCTTGTGCCCTCAACTCAGCCCTTCGGGGAGACCACGGCCCTGCTGTGGGTTCGGCGCCTGGAGCCTCCTGGGACCTAACCCTAACCCTAACCGTACCCCGAACCGGGACCCTCCACCGCAACCTAAGCCTGCCTCGAACCCTAACCCTGCAAGTGAGCCGCCTTCGGGCATGGGCCCTCACTTCAGCCCTCGAGGGAGATCACGAGACTGGAGTCGATTCAGCCCTGGCGACGTCCCTGGGCCGAACCCTAAGCCTAGCTGAGGCTCCCTCCCCATGGGGACCCAATGCCAACGTCTGACAACACCACGCGCCTGGGGTCCGGAAGCGGTGCAGGCTGACTCGGCATGGAACCTGGAAGCTCACCATGTGGTTTCCCCGCCTGGCTGCAGCTGAGCGAGAGGATTCCGGAGGCCTCCTCGACCGGGGGCCGATCGACGTCTGTGGCCCTGGCAGCCAAAGCCGGATCCTGACCGGCACCGTCCCTTGTGTCCTCAACTCAGCCCTTCGGGGAGACCACGGCCCTGCGGTGGGTTCGGCGCCTGGAGCCTCCTGGGACCTAACCCTAACCCTAACCCGACACCGAACGGGGACCCTCCACCGACACCTACGCCGGCCTCGAACCCTAAGCCTGCACTTGAGCCGCCTTGCTGCATGGGCCCTCACTTCAGCCCTCGAGGGAGATCACGAGACCGGAGTCGCTTCGGCCCTGGCGACGTCCCTGGACCGAACCCTAACCCTAGCTAAGGCTCCCTCCCCAAGAGGACCCAATGCCCGCGTCGGACAACACCACGCGCCTGGCGTCCGGAAGCGGTGCAGGCTGACTCGGCATGGAACCTGGAAGCTCACCATGCCGAATCCCAGGCCCGGCTGCAGCTGCCGAGAGGATTCCGGAGGCCTCCTCGACCAGGGGCCCAATCACGTGTGTGGCCTTGGCAGCCAAAGACGGATCCTGACCGGCACGGTCCCTTGTGCCCTCAACTCAGCCCTTCGGGGAGACCACGGCCCTGCTGTGGGTTCGGCGCCTGGAGCCTCCTGGGACCTAACCCTAACCCTAACCGTACCCCGAACCGGGACCCTCCACCGCAACCTAAGCCTGCCTCGAACCCTAACCCTGCAAGTGAGCCGCCTTCGGGCATGGGCCCTCACTTCAGCCCTCGAGGGAGATCACGAGACTGGAGTCGATTCAGCCCTGGCGACGTCCCTGGGCCGAACCCTAAGCCTAGCTGAGGCTCCCTCCCCATGGGGACCCAATGCCAACGTCTGACAACACCACGCGCCTGGGGTCCGGAAGCGGTGCAGGCTGACTCGGCATGGAACCTGGAAGCTCACCATGTGGTTTCCCCGCCTGGCTGCAGCTGAGCGAGAGGATTCCGGAGGCCTCCTCGACCGGGGGCCGATCGACGTCTGTGGCCCTGGCAGCCAAAGCCGGATCCTGACCGGCACCGTCCCTTGTGTCCTCAACTCAGCCCTTCGGGGAGACCACGGCCCTGCGGTGGGTTCGGCGCCTGGAGCCTCCTGGGACCTAACCCTAACCCTAACCCGACACCGAACGGGGACCCTCCACCGACACCTACGCCGGCCTCGAACCCTAAGCCTGCACTTGAGCCGCCTTGCTGCATGGGCCCTCACTTCAGCCCTCGAGGGAGATCACGAGACCGGAGTCGCTTCGGCCCTGGCGACGTCCCTGGACCGAACCCTAACCCTAGCTAAGGCTCCCTCCCCAAGAGGACCCAATGCCCGCGTCGGACAACACCACGCGCCTGGCGTCCGGAAGCGGTGCAGGCTGACTCGGCATGGAACCTGGAAGCTCACCATGCCGAATCCCAGGCCCGGCTGCAGCTGCCGAGAGGATTCCGGAGGCCTCCTCGACCAGGGGCCCAATCACGTGTGTGGCCTTGGCAGCCAAAGACGGATCCTGACCGGCACGGTCCCTTGTGCCCTCAACTCAGCCCTTCGGGGAGACCACGGCCCTGCTGTGGGTTCGGCGCCTGGAGCCTCCTGGGACCTAACCCTAACCCTAACCGTACCCCGAACCGGGACCCTCCACCGCAACCTAAGCCTGCCTCGAACCCTAACCCTGCAAGTGAGCCGCCTTCGGGCATGGGCCCTCACTTCAGCCCTCGAGGGAGATCACGAGACTGGAGTCGATTCAGCCCTGGCGACGTCCCTGGGCCGAACCCTAACCCTAGCTGAGGCTCCCTCCCCATGGGGACCCAATGCCAACGTCTGACAACACCACGCGCCTGGGGTCCGGAAGCGGTGCAGGCTGACTCGGCATGGAACCTGGAAGCTCACCATGTGGTTTCCCCGCCTGGCTGCAGCTGAGCGAGAGGATTCCGGAGGCCTCCTCGACCGGGGGCCGATCGACGACTGTGGCCCTGGCAGCCAAAGCCGGATCCTGACCGGCACGGTCCCTTGTGCCCTCAACTCAGCCCTTCGGGGAGACCACGGCCCTGCTGTGGGTTCGGCGCCTGGAGCCTCCTGGGACCTAACCCTAACCCTAACCGTACCCCGAACCGGGACCCTCCACCGCAACCTAAGCCTGCCTCGAACCCTAACCCTGCAAGTGAGCCGCCTTCGGGCATGGGCCCTCACTTCAGCCCTCGAGGGAGATCACGAGACTGGAGTCGATTCAGCCCTGGCGACGTCCCTGGGCCGAACCCTAACCCTAGCTGAGGCTCCCTCCCCATGGGGACCCAATGCCAACGTCTGACAACACCACGCGCCTGGGGTCCGGAAGCGGTGCAGGCTGACTCGGCATGGAACCTGGAAGCTCACCATGCCGAATCCCAGGCCCGGCTGCAGCTGCCGAGAGGATTCCGGAGGCCTCCTCGACCAGGGGCCCAATCACGTGTGTGGCCTTGGCAGCCAAAGACGGATCCTGACCGGCACGGTCCCTTGTGCCCTCAACTCAGCCCTTCGGGGAGACCACGGCCCTGCTGTGGGTTCGGCGCCTGGAGCCTCCTGGGACCTAACCCTAACCCTAACCGTACCCCGAACCGGGACCCTCCACCGCAACCTAAGCCTGCCTCGAACCCTAACCCTGCAAGTGAGCCGCCTTCGGGCATGGGCCCTCACTTCAGCCCTCGAGGGAGATCACGAGACTGGAGTCGATTCAGCCCTGGCGACGTCCCTGGGCCGAACCCTAACCCTAGCTGAGGCTCCCTCCCCATGGGGACCCAATGCCAACGTCTGACAACACCACGCGCCTGGGGTCCGGAAGCGGTGCAGGCTGACTCGGCATGGAACCTGGAAGCTCACCATGTGGTTTCCCCGCCTGGCTGCAGCTGAGCGAGAGGATTCCGGAGGCCTCCTCGACCGGGGGCCGATCGACGACTGTGGCCCTGGCAGCCAAAGCCGGATCCTGACCGGCACGGTCCCTTGTGCCCTCAACTCAGCCCTTCGGGGAGACCACGGCCCTGCTGTGGGTTCGGCGCCTGGAGCCTCCTGGGACCTAACCCTAACCCTAACCGTACCCCGAACCGGGACCCTCCACCGCAACCTAAGCCTGCCTCGAACCCTAACCCTGCAAGTGAGCCGCCTTCGGGCATGGGCCCTCACTTCAGCCCTCGAGGGAGATCACGAGACTGGAGTCGATTCAGCCCTGGCGACGTCCCTGGGCCGAACCCTAACCCTAGCTGAGGCTCCCTCCCCATGGGGACCCAATGCCAACGTCTGACAACACCACGCGCCTGGGGTCCGGAAGCGGTGCAGGCTGACTCGGCATGGAACCTGGAAGCTCACCATGTGGTTTCCCCGCCTGGCTGCAGCTGAGCGAGAGGATTCCGGAGGCCTCCTCGACCGGGGGCCGATCGACGACTGTGGCCCTGGCAGCCAAAGCCGGATCCTGACCGGCACGGTCCCTTGTGCCCTCAACTCAGCCCTTCGGGGAGACCACGGCCCTGCTGTGGGTTCGGCGCCTGGAGCCTCCTGGGACCTAACCCTAACCCTAACCGTACCCCGAACCGGGACCCTCCACCGCAACCTAAGCCTGCCTCGAACCCTAACCCTGCAAGTGAGCCGCCTTCGGGCATGGGCCCTCACTTCAGCCCTCGAGGGAGATCACGAGACTGGAGTCGATTCAGCCCTGGCGACGTCCCTGGGCCGAACCCTAACCCTAGCTGAGGCTCCCTCCCCATGGGGACCCAATGCCAACGTCTGACAACACCACGCGCCTGGGGTCCGGAAGCGGTGCAGGCTGACTCGGCATGGAACCTGGAAGCTCACCATGTGGTTTCCCCGCCCGGCTGCAGCTGCCGAGAGGATTCCGGAGGCCTCCTCGACCAGGGGCCCAATCACGTGTGTGGCCTTGGCAGCCAAAGACGGATCCTGACCGGCACGGTCCCTTGTGCCCTCAACTCAGCCCTTCGGGGAGACCACGGCCCTGCTGTGGGTTCGGCGCCTGGAGCCTCCTGGGACCTAACCCTAACCCTAACCGTACCCCGAACCGGGACCCTCCACCGCAACCTAAGCCTGCCTCGAACCCTAACCCTGCAAGTGAGCCGCCTTCGGGCATGGGCCCTCACTTCAGCCCTCGAGGGAGATCACGAGACTGGAGTCGATTCAGCCCTGGCGACGTCCCTGGGCCGAACCCTAACCCTAGCTGAGGCTCCCTCCCCATGGGGACCCAATGCCAACGTCTGACAACACCACGCGCCTGGGGTCCGGAAGCGGTGCAGGCTGACTCGGCATGGAACCTGGAAGCTCACCATGTGGTTTCCCCGCCTGGCTGCAGCTGAGCGAGAGGATTCCGGAGGCCTCCTCGACCGGGGGCCGATCGACGTCTGTGGCCCTGGCAGCCAAAGCCGGATCCTGACCGGCACCGTCCCTTGTGTCCTCAACTCAGCCCTTCGGGGAGACCACGGCCCTGCGGTGGGTTCGGCGCCTGGAGCCTCCTGGGACCTAACCCTAACCCTAACCCGACACCGAACGGGGACCCGCCACCGACACCTACGCCGGCCTCGAACCCTAAGCCTGCACTTGAGCCGCCTTGCTGCATGGGCCCTCACTTCAGCCCTCGAGGGAGATCACGAGACCGGAGTCGCTTCGGCCCTGGCGACGTCCCTGGACCGAACCCTAACCCTAGCTAAGGCTCCCTCCCCAAGAGGACCCAATGCCCGCGTCGGACAACACCACGCGCCTGGCGTCCGGAAGAGGGGCAGGCTGACTCGGCATGGAACCTGGAAGCTCACCATGCCGAATCCCAGGCCCGGCTGCAGCTGCCGAGAGGATTCCGGAGGCCTCCTCGACCAGGGGCCCAATCACGTGTGTGGCCTTGGCAGCCAAAGACGGATCCTGACCGGCACGGTCCCTTGTGCCCTCAACTCAGCCCTTCGGGGAGACCACGGCCCTGCTGTGGGTTCGGCGCCTGGAGCCTCCTGGGACCTAACCCTAACCCTAACCGTACCCCGAACCGGGACCCTCCACCGCAACCTAAGCCTGCCTCGAACCCTAACCCTGCAAGTGAGCCGCCTTCGGGCATGGGCCCTCACTTCAGCCCTCGAGGGAGATCACGAGACTGGAGTCGATTCAGCCCTGGCGACGTCCCTGGGCCGAACCCTAAGCCTAGCTGAGGCTCCCTCCCCATGGGGACCCAATGCCAACGTCTGACAACACCACGCGCCTGGGGTCCGGAAGCGGTGCAGGCTGACTCGGCATGGAACCTGGAAGCTCACCATGTGGTTTCCCCGCCTGGCTGCAGCTGAGCGAGAGGATTCCGGAGGCCTCCTCGACCGGGGGCCGATCGACGTCTGTGGCCCTGGCAGCCAAAGCCGGATCCTGACCGGCACCGTCCCTTGTGTCCTCAACTCAGCCCTTCGGGGAGACCACGGCCCTGCGGTGGGTTCGGCGCCTGGAGCCTCCTGGGACCTAACCCTAACCCTAACCCGACACCGAACGGGGACCCGCCACCGACACCTACGCCGGCCTCGAACCCTAAGCCTGCACTTGAGCCGCCTTGCTGCATGGGCCCTCACTTCAGCCCTCGAGGGAGATCACGAGACCGGAGTCGCTTCGGCCCTGGCGACGTCCCTGGACCGAACCCTAACCCTAGCTAAGGCTCCCTCCCCAAGAGGACCCAATGCCCGCGTCGGACAACACCACGCGCCTGGCGTCCGGAAGAGGGGCAGGCTGACTCGGCATGGAACCTGGAAGCTCACCATGCCGAATCCCAGGCCCGGCTGCAGCTGCCGAGAGGATTCCGGAGGCCTCCTCGACCAGGGGCCCAATCACGTGTGTGGCCTTGGCAGCCAAAGACGGATCCTGACCGGCACGGTCCCTTGTGCCCTCAACTCAGCCCTTCGGGGAGACCACGGCCCTGCTGTGGGTTCGGCGCCTGGAGCCTCCTGGGACCTAACCCTAACCCTAACCGTACCCCGAACCGGGACCCTCCACCGCAACCTAAGCCTGCCTCGAACCCTAACCCTGCAAGTGAGCCGCCTTCGGGCATGGGCCCTCACTTCAGCCCTCGAGGGAGATCACGAGACTGGAGTCGATTCAGCCCTGGCGACGTCCCTGGGCCGAACCCTAAGCCTAGCTGAGGCTCCCTCCCCATGGGGACCCAATGCCAACGTCTGACAACACCACGCGCCTGGGGTCCGGAAGCGGTGCAGGCTGACTCGGCATGGAACCTGGAAGCTCACCATGTGGTTTCCCCGCCTGGCTGCAGCTGAGCGAGAGGATTCCGGAGGCCTCCTCGACCGGGGGCCGATCGACGTCTGTGGCCCTGGCAGCCAAAGCCGGATCCTGACCGGCACCGTCCCTTGTGTCCTCAACTCAGCCCTTCGGGGAGACCACGGCCCTGCGGTGGGTTCGGCGCCTGGAGCCTCCTGGGACCTAACCCTAACCCTAACCCGACACCGAACGGGGACCCGCCACCGACACCTACGCCGGCCTCGAACCCTAAGCCTGCACTTGAGCCGCCTTGCTGCATGGGCCCTCACTTCAGCCCTCGAGGGAGATCACGAGACCGGAGTCGCTTCGGCCCTGGCGACGTCCCTGGACCGAACCCTAACCCTAGCTAAGGCTCCCTCCCCAAGAGGACCCAATGCCCGCGTCGGACAACACCACGCGCCTGGCGTCCGGAAGAGGGGCAGGCTGACTCGGCATGGAACCTGGAAGCTCACCATGCCGAATCCCAGGCCCGGCTGCAGCTGCCGAGAGGATTCCGGAGGCCTCCTCGACCAGGGGCCCAATCACGTGTGTGGCCTTGGCAGCCAAAGACGGATCCTGACCGGCACGGTCCCTTGTGCCCTCAACTCAGCCCTTCGGGGAGACCACGGCCCTGCTGTGGGTTCGGCGCCTGGAGCCTCCTGGGACCTAACCCTAACCCTAACCGTACCCCGAACCGGGACCCTCCACCGCAACCTAAGCCTGCCTCGAACCCTAACCCTGCAAGTGAGCCGCCTTCGGGCATGGGCCCTCACTTCAGCCCTCGAGGGAGATCACGAGACTGGAGTCGATTCAGCCCTGGCGACGTCCCTGGGCCGAACCCTAAGCCTAGCTGAGGCTCCCTCCCCATGGGGACCCAATGCCAACGTCTGACAACACCACGCGCCTGGGGTCCGGAAGCGGTGCAGGCTGACTCGGCATGGAACCTGGAAGCTCACCATGTGGTTTCCCCGCCTGGCTGCAGCTGAGCGAGAGGATTCCGGAGGCCTCCTCGACCGGGGGCCGATCGACGTCTGTGGCCCTGGCAGCCAAAGCCGGATCCTGACCGGCACCGTCCCTTGTGTCCTCAACTCAGCCCTTCGGGGAGACCACGGCCCTGCGGTGGGTTCGGCGCCTGGAGCCTCCTGGGACCTAACCCTAACCCTAACCCGACACCGAACGGGGACCCGCCACCGACACCTACGCCGGCCTCGAACCCTAAGCCTGCACTTGAGCCGCCTTGCTGCATGGGCCCTCACTTCAGCCCTCGAGGGAGATCACGAGACCGGAGTCGCTTCGGCCCTGGCGACGTCCCTGGACCGAACCCTAACCCTAGCTAAGGCTCCCTCCCCAAGAGGACCCAATGCCCGCGTCGGACAACACCACGCGCCTGGCGTCCGGAAGAGGGGCAGGCTGACTCGGCATGGAACCTGGAAGCTCACCATGCCGAATCCCAGGCCCGGCTGCAGCTGCCGAGAGGATTCCGGAGGCCTCCTCGACCAGGGGCCCAATCACGTGTGTGGCCTTGGCAGCCAAAGACGGATCCTGACCGGCACGGTCCCTTGTGCCCTCAACTCAGCCCTTCGGGGAGACCACGGCCCTGCTGTGGGTTCGGCGCCTGGAGCCTCCTGGGACCTAACCCTAACCCTAACCGTACCCCGAACCGGGACCCTCCACCGCAACCTAAGCCTGCCTCGAACCCTAACCCTGCAAGTGAGCCGCCTTCGGGCATGGGCCCTCACTTCAGCCCTCGAGGGAGATCACGAGACTGGAGTCGATTCAGCCCTGGCGACGTCCCTGGGCCGAACCCTAAGCCTAGCTGAGGCTCCCTCCCCATGGGGACCCAATGCCAACGTCTGACAACACCACGCGCCTGGACTCCGGAAGCGGTGCAGGCTGACTCGGCATGGAACCTGGAAGCTCACCATGTGGTTTCCCCGCCTGGCTGCAGCTGAGCGAGAGGATTCCGGAGGCCTCCTCGACCGGGGGCCGATCGACGTCTGTGGCCCTGGCAGCCAAAGCCGGATCCTGACCGGCACCGTCCCTTGTGTCCTCAACTCAGCCCTTCGGGGAGACCACGGCCCTGCGGTGGGTTCGGCGCCTGGAGCCTCCTGGGACCTAACCCTAACCCTAACCCGACACCGAACGGGGACCCGCCACCGACACCTACGCCGGCCTCGAACCCTAAGCCTGCACTTGAGCCGCCTTGCTGCATGGGCCCTCACTTCAGCCCTCGAGGGAGATCACGAGACCGGAGTCGCTTCGGCCCTGGCGACGTCCCTGGACCGAACCCTAACCCTAGCTAAGGCTCCCTCCCCAAGAGGACCCAATGCCCGCGTCGGACAACACCACGCGCCTGGCGTCCGGAAGAGGGGCAGGCTGACTCGGCATGGAACCTGGAAGCTCACCATGCCGAATCCCAGGCCCGGCTGCAGCTGCCGAGAGGATTCCGGAGGCCTCCTCGACCAGGGGCCCAATCACGTGTGTGGCCTTGGCAGCCAAAGACGGATCCTGACCGGCACGGTCCCTTGTGCCCTCAACTCAGCCCTTCGGGGAGACCACGGCCCTGCTGTGGGTTCGGCACCTGGAGCCTCCTGGGACCTAACCCTAACCCTAACCGTACCCCGAACCGGGACCCTCCACCGCAACCTAAGCCTGCCTCGAACCCTAACCCTGCAAGTGAGCCGCCTTCGGGCATGGGCCCTCACTTCAGGCCTCGAGGGAGATCACGAGACTGGAGTCGATTCAGCCCTGGCGACGTCCCTGGGCCGAACCCTAAGCCTAGCTGAGGCTCCCTCCCCATGGGGACCCAATGCCAACGTCTGACAACACCACGCGCCTGGGGTCCGGAAGCGGTGCAGGCTGACTCGGCATGGAACCTGGAAGCTCACCATGTGGTTTCCCCGCCTGGCTGCAGCTGAGCGAGAGGATTCCGGAGGCCTCCTCGACCGGGGGCCGATCGACGTCTGTGGCCCTGGCAGCCAAAACCGGATCCTGACCGGCACCGTCCCTTGTGTCCTCAACTCAGCCCTTCGGGGAGACCACGGCCCTGCGGTGGGTTCGGCGCCTGGAGCCTCCTGGGACCTAACCCTAACCCTAACCCGACACCGAACGGGGACCCGCCACCGACACCTACGCCGGCCTCGAACCCTAAGCCTGCACTTGAGCCGCCTTGCTGCATGGGCCCTCACTTCAGCCCTCGAGGGAGATCACGAGACCGGAGTCGCTTCGGCCCTGGCGACGTCCCTGGACCGAACCCTAACCCTAGCTAAGGCTCCCTCCCCAAGAGGACCCAATGCCCGCGTCGGACAACACCACGCGCCTGGCGTCCGGAAGAGGGGCAGGCTGACTCGGCATGGAACCTGGAAGCTCACCATGCCGAATCCCAGGCCCGGCTGCAGCTGCCGAGAGGATTCCGGAGGCCTCCTCGACCAGGGGCCCAATCACGTGTGTGGCCTTGGCAGCCAAAGACGGATCCTGACCGGCACGGTCCCTTGTGCCCTCAACTCAGCCCTTCGGGGAGACCACGGCCCTGCTGTGGGTTCGGCGCCTGGAGCCTCCTGGGACCTAACCCTAACCCTAGCCGTACCCCGAACCGGGACCCTCCACCGCAACCTAAGCCTGCCTCGAACCCTAACCCTGCAAGTGAGCCGCCTTCGGGCATGGGCCCTCACTTCAGCCCTCGAGGGAGATCACGAGACTGGAGTCGATTCAGCCCTGGCGACGTCCCTGGGCCGAACCCTAACCCTAGCTGAGGCTCCCTCCCCATGGGGACCCAATGCCAACGTCTGACAACACCACGCGCCTGGGGTCCGGAAGCGGTGCAGGCTGACTCGGCATGGAACCTGGAAGCTCACCATGTGGTTTCCCCGCCTGGCTGCAGCTGAGCGAGAGGATTCCGGAGGCCTCCTCGACCGGGGGCCGATCGACGTCTGTGGCCCTGGCAGCCAAAGCCGGATCCTGACCGGCACCGTCCCTTGTGTCCTCAACTCAGCCCTTCGGGGAGACCACGGCCCTGCGGTGGGTTCGGCGCCTGGAGCCTCCTGGGACCTAACCCTAACCCTAACCCGACACCGAACGGGGACCCGCCACCGACACCTACGCCGGCCTCGAACCCTAAGCCTGCACTTGAGCCGCCTTGCTGCATGGGCCCTCACTTCAGCCCTCGAGGGAGATCACGAGACCGGAGTCGCTTCGGCCCTGGCGACGTCCCTGGACCGAACCCTAACCCTAGCTAAGGCTCCCTCCCCAAGAGGACCCAATGCCCGCGTCGGACAACACCACGCG